>NC_056729.1:1499541071-1499613571 GCF_019279795.1 Protopterus annectens
ACCCTACTATCCCTGTGGCATGTACAATAAATGCATATCCCTGTAGTAGCAAGGATGAGATAGACAAGGGGTTGTATTGCAGTCCTGGACAATGTGTGATTGTGGGTATGTCAGAGCATTATCATAGATTTCCTTGAGTAAAATATCCAATGTGAGGTGTGGGTGCTTGGCATACTGTTTTTACACCATGATACCCCCAGTACATGTCCCGAGGTCCACTGTATGAGGACCATTGTCACCATCAACCATACAGGTAACTGATTACACTATCCAGCCCAATGATGCATGTGCTGTGTGCAAATTATCTGTAACAGAATGGACTCACTGACAAGGTAGTTAGCACTGATAAACCCAGGTCTCTCAGATGTGTCTATAACTGTTATGTGTTTGTCAATGTGTATATGAAAGTATGTCATACTATGTATTGTTCATTAACACCTAGTACACCCCCATTACCATACTGTACAAGGCCTGGTGATGTTCTTCACTTAAGAATCTCGGGACACACCTCATCCTAAAAGCTGTGTGGTATTGGCAATTAAGGCCAAACACATTAGTAGCAATAAGTACCTAGGCAGGGGTTCTACTCTCAGTGTTGCCAAGTAAGTGTGTGTGTGTATGTGAAGGAATCTACTTCAGTTTGCAGAAAATACTTGTCCCAGGAGGTCAGCTGTCTGGGAACTGACTGGCAAATGCTAACATTTCAAAGGAATCTTCCTTTGGAAATTCATTCCATCAAAACTAGTAGTAGATATGAAAATGCCCTCTTCCCCACTGTACAGCTGTACAGCAATACTGGAATTGGTATATATAGTTGGGTGTGGATGTTGTGGGCACATCCACCCTCACTGGGGTTACTGTTGTGTGTATCCCCCCACTTAGTCTGTTGTAATACTGTACAGTTTATGTTAACAGGTTAAGTAGTTTTCAGTCACACTATGTGTGGTTCTATGCAACCCCACACCCTCTAAAGTGGAGGGCTGTGCCACTCACACCAGTACACCTATGTTTACTAACTCCAGGATTGCACTACATTGGGGAAGAGGACATATACCCTGCCAGTACCATCGTCAATGACATTAAACTAGCAGACTGATTATTTACTGATGTGCTTTTTTGCTTATTTTATCTTGATGGAATTGCATAGGCAAAAATGGGTTGACTGCAAAATTAAGTACATCCATGTGTACAGTATTGTCTGTGTATTGCATCAACACCAAAGCCTCTGTGTGTGTGTGTGTGTGTGTTATATACAAACATGTGGTGTGTGTCACCCAGAACACTTACCATTGTCCACTGTAGAATAGCTGCTGACATCAGCCACCATGCACTCACCTGTATACACCCCTCAGACCTATCAGCCATGTGGCAAATGCAGTAACTGTTATACAGACCTGTTATTTGTGTTCAGCTGTACCTGGACATGACACAGTCAATGTGTCACCACAGTGCCATACCCCTTGTAGGAAACAACAGCGACCAACATCTTGCTGACACATAGACACCTACAAGACAAACTGAATACATTATGGAGACCACAATCAGTCAGTGTTAATAACAGCTATAATGCGTCATGGCTGGACAGCTAAACATCCTGACATGTAGGCATTAAACTTTCCAGCTGAAAACATGTTACACAGCATTACATTGCTAAACTTTAGTACATTCACCCTGTGCATCAGAACCATACTAGCCTGTCCCTGCATTGATGGTATGGATGACAGGGATGTGGCATAGGTATCATCATATGCACAGGGTGTGTTGTGGGTTTGCCAGAGACCTAGGCTGAGGTGTTTGGTTGACATCATGTGTGTGTGTGTGTTTTAGGGGGTTTCATTATCAATTGGTCTGTGCAGATGTGGTGTGTGTAGGTATGGAGGTGCCCTAGCTGTCTTGGTGATGTGTGTGTGTGTATGTATGCACACAGTTTTGCCATGTGGCTGCCATATACAGGGGTTTGTTGGGCAGCTGCACACTGTACATGGCAGGGTGTGCAGTTCACCGTCTCCGGCCATGGACACGAGAACTTTGCCGGCCAGGGGTTCCATGGGCACTATGGGTATAAGCCGAGATATGGTACTCTCCCCTGATAATGACAAATGTCCTCTCGATCTGGGTCTCTGTTGGGACTGTCCAGGACCATGTGCACGTGGCCTGCTGTGTTGTGGTATGGACGGCACCCCCCTGCAGTGCTGGTACTGCCACTACAGGAGCGGTTGTGACATGTTGCACGTCCTGAAGACCTCCACCTGTTGGTGTTGCTGACATACGCTCATGTGGCTGTTGCACTACTCCCACCATATGCTCTAACACAGATATTGCACGGTCGAGGATTCCCACCATCTCACCCAACCATCTATCCAGGACCTCTGCAAAATAACAGTGGGCACCTGCAACATCATGGATGTTGTCAAGTACAGCAGAATGAGTACCCCGCTGGAGCCTCAGACTCTGTCTGGTATAGCATTCCATACATAACTGTGCCTCCATGATAGCCCGAAACATGCGTCTGGTGACACCTGCTTTGACACTTCTGCCAGGGGCATGATGGCCAGCAGCCCTCCTACTAGCACCCCTGTACATCTGCCTGTGTGGTACCTTGCCGGTCATCTGGCTATGGCTGCTGTGTACAGACACACTTGCCATAGTCACCACACTTTCCTGTCCCATGCCACCACCTGCAAACTGTCCCTTATCTATGGCCAATGGTGATGGGGTATGTGTAGGCATTGTGATTGTGTGCGGGGATGGGGTGGATAAAAGTGGGATGTCAACCGATGGCACAGCTTCAGCCTCTGACAACCCTGCCTGTGCCTCACCATACCTATCATCATTGTCAGAGGCTGTATGAACACTAACATCAGTTTGCTTACAGGAGGGGAAAACTAAAAAATGTAATTTAAGACCTGTACGTCATTGCTTACCTCTACACACACACACACACACACACACACACACACACACACACACACACACACACACACACACACACACACTTACAGGTGAGGTGGCACAAAGATATTACACAGACCTCTCATTACCCAACGGTCAACATACATGACATATGGCACTCAACAGCATGCACTGCAGCTATACTCAATCCTTTTTACCAACATTATGCATCTGTCTGATGCATGAGTTGTGTTAGTAGGTGATGCCCCTTCCCCTGGAACACACTGCACCCATGTACACAGTATTGCTGTGCACCTGTTCAGCACCCTGGCATGTACTGTGCACCATACATCACGAGTGTACACGCCATTGCTGAATGTATATATGTGTGGCAGTTATGTTTGCTCTGTTGCTCACAACCCCTATGTGTTTGTCTGACACATACCTGGGGTGATATGAGGACAGATGTCAATAGTGAATGCCTGACCTCTGATTTGCAGATCTCAACATCAGCAGTGCATGTATGAGCAATAAAACCCAATTACACTGACAACCTTCAAAGCTTACTGAACAACTGCAATATATATATATATATATATATATATATATATATATATATATATATACATATATATATATATATATATATATATATATATATATATATATATTTTTTTTTTTTCCCCCTACTGTTGAATGACTGTGCTGCATGATATGTTTGAGAAAACATCACACATCTCTGCAGCTCAGATGGCTTAGTGGTAAATTGCTTTGGCTATGGTGTGCAGGGTCCTAGGTTAGACACTTGCAAGGGCTGATAATTTATTTGCTAGCCAGAACAAGGGCTGCTGGATATAGAGTGATTAAGGCACCTGTAAGCAGTTGTAAGCGGGTGCGAAATAGTTATGTATAGTGTGAAATTCTTTTTGGGAACAGATTGCCCTTTTTTGTTAAGGTGAGAGCAGGATGCTGGGGAAGGATAGTTGGTATATTTGGGGAGGTAGGTTAGGTCGGAAGATATACAACACAGCATACAGGGGTGGTATATGATGTGTGGCGGGTAAACACCTTGGACGGGGAGGGGTGTTTGGAAATTGGATGCCCATGAGCTCCCAATTGGAAACAGTGGGGCTGAGGTCCCCACCCATGGGCAGTACCACTGCACCTTCAGGGCCCTGAAGGTGGCTGTGCTGGGGGCTGAGCAGGAGGGGCAGGCTGACCCTGTAATTGTGCCATGAGGGCCTCAAGCTGGTGTAGCAGATCCCCCAACTCTCTGCGGAGCCCCTTATGCCCCAGACCCTGGACCTGACTTCAGGTGACAGGATCCTGTCTGTGCCCACTTCCAGGGGGAGACAAGCACCATCCCCTGAGGTGGTTCCACCTGAAGGTAGTGCAGGACCAGCGGATGAGGAGGTCCCGGGGTGGGTCCTAGATGTACTGTGGTCTGGTGCTACGGCCAGATGAGGTAGGAGAGGTGGTTCTGCTGGCAACAACCTTCCCAAACATGCCATTGTGTTGCAGTTTTTGAACATATGTGGGTAGTAATAGTCAACACAATCCAGGATTAGTTATAGCAGCATGCAAAAATAGTCACATTAACCCAAAACACCAGATTTGGAACAGTTGCATAGTAAACAGAACACATGCATATATGGAACCACAGTGGCCATTACAATGGCATACAGGTTACATTGTTAGCAACAGGCTACCAATGATAGTGTTTCAACATGGAACATGAATAGAAACACATTTCAATATTTGTTGCACAATAGGATATATCTCCCAACAGCAGGTTTGGTGTAAACATACCCATTGATTTGTGTGTTCAGATTATTGTTGCAGATATGGTGTGGGGGGTGGGATGTCCTTTAACAACTATTATATCCTTGCAGTATGAGGTCCTCAGACTTTTTTTCCTGTTTATGTCTTCCAGGTACCATGTCCCAGGAGTGTCTCCCTGTTTATACTCCACAGGAGAACGAGATAATAATAATAAACCACCTTGTGCATCACCACAGAGCCCTCTTTGGGTATACAGCACATGATCTGCAGGAGAGGAATGCCCTATGGGATGAGCTCGTCCACAGGGTAAACAATGTCAACATGCATAACTAGTTATGAGTAGGAGTGACATTGTTGCACTGATCTCATCCACCACGCATATCAGCGTGCTGCTCCCGCTAGGAGGGACCAGCTAGCCACAGCTTGGGGTCATGCCATCCAGCCCCCCAATGACACATGCTGAAGAGCTCCTCGCCAGCCTTGGGGCACCCACCCACCAGCCAAGCCAGGAATCTGACAATAGCATTGTGAAGGTGTGTGCTACCCACACAATGGACGAGGAGCATGCAGGTAAGGCCCCAGGACACATTAGTAGACCACTGTTGCTTATCCATCTTCATCCGTAAAGTATCTTCATGCATATGTCAGATAACATAGTCTGCTGCTGCAGTGTAGTAAAGAACAGATGTGCATAATCTCTAGTATTGTGGGTTTGTACTGTTGATGTACTGAAATGCTGCTCCCACCATGTACCAATGCCACATGTGTGGCTACTGACATCTCACACAACTATGTAGGTCCCTCTGGTATACCTCTGGGGCAGCAGCCTGTAGCTGGTGAGTATGGAGTTTTATTTTCAGGTTTACCAATACACCGGCCATGTTATGGCCATGGTATTTGCTATGCACACATTTAACACACCTACCCATAATGTATGCTGTACATGTTCACTTATTGTTGCTGTTAACTACACTGCATCACAGTGGTCGTCATGGTGGCATATCTGAAGGGTATGTAAGAGTTCTGCAGTATACCTAACAACCTGTCAGTGCAAGATGTGTGGACAGAGATGAACATAATGGTGGGACAAATGGTCTACAGTAGGGACATGTCTGAAACATTACCCCTATACAGTGGCTACAACAGTGTATACACCACTATTACAATAGCAAATGTTACAGATCTACACAATGGCATACCACAATACCACATTCCACACCTTTTACAACCTGTAATGTGATCCTAACATGAGCAATGAATGTGTAATATGGAATTTTAGTTAGGACAACAAATATGGGGAATACATACCTTAACAAACACTGGAAGGATATGTATGCACACACTCCAGATAACATATTGTGGAAGCAGCTTTTTAGGTACTGCCAGCATTCACTCTTCTTGAGTACGCACCTTCCATCAAGTACAGGGCTTCAATGTCACACCAAGTAATGGTCTGCTGTCCAAGAAGTATGTCCATGACATTTGCCCACTCACCTGCAATAGAGGCAGCCATGGCTTGCACACATCTTACAAGCCATGGAATGGATCCCATACCCAACAGGTAGCATGCAGGAGTGGGACATGTAGCCTTACCTCACCATTGCATATACCATGGAAAACAGTGCAGTCATGTATGTGACTATGAAGTATGGGACAACATTAATGTAGAAAATAGACAGATGCCCATCCAGACAGATGACACACATGTTGCAAACTGGTCATGGAGGCTGGCCAGAAGCATGCAGCAATACTGAGGGACTTGCAGGAATGTCTAGCAAGTACTGCCTGTGCAGTACCTGTGTCAACAATTGCCTGGACTCTGCATAAGTGTGGCCTATGGGTTAGGGTAATCAGATGGAAGAGTTGTTCCACAGGAAACATCATTCAGGGTTCTCTACAGGTAGCATATGCATAACAATAAGTCTCCCAAAGGCATGTGTTGCAATGTGTAATGGTGTACCAAGACCAAGGCTGAAACCTACAGACAGTATTAATAAAGATACACGTGGTGCACAAGCAACACCTCACTCCACCTCAGGCCCACCATCCTCATGTGTACCTTGCTGGTGCCAGTGTATACCTTTAGGTTTGCTCTTCATTAGCAGGAACTAGGCCGGTAGACATGGTGTTCTGAATTTGGAACACTGCAAAATGACTCTCATGTGTGGCCTATAGATGACAAGAATCTGCAAAAAGGCTGAGGATGGGGAGGGGTGTCATCCTGAAACACAACAGTGAACTGAAGCATATATCCAAAGCTCACTAAAAATGGCTGTATCTGAGCACAGTCAAGGTCATGAATTGTGCCAGACATAACCCTGACTCCACATCAATAGTGAAGGCACTGTGTGACCTCCAAGGGCTGTGCACATGAGCTGACCTTGTAATCCGGCAGAGTTGGGGACATTTGTAGGACAGAGTGACCAAATAATGACAAGTGAAGATGGGTCATGCTAGTATACCCCTTCCAGGAATAGTGACTGCTGTAGTTCACTTAACAGGTTCTGCAACAAACCATCGTGTTAAGGGTGTGCACACTTATGCAACCCACATATTGTAAGCATCTCAATCAGCATCTGCACAACTAACACATTTGTTTGATACTGCATTTGATTTCACAGGTCATATGTCACATATCAGGTGTGTGTAATGTTAACATATGCAGTATTGTGGCCCCATGGCATATCAGGGAAGAGGGTGGCATGTCAATAAGGGTGCGTACAGCTTTTTAGAACAAAAAATCTGGACAAAGCAAAAAATGATGGGGGGACAAATAGGGACAGATTTTAAATATTGCTCTTACAAACTTAGAAAGTTGATAAAATAATAGGTTTTGCATTAGCATGAATTCTCTGAAGGATGTGGAGTCTTAAACTCAAATGTTTGTCATTATTTAATTACTTCAATCCTCAACTATTTGCCAGAAAATTACAGATTTTAGGAGGAACACAGCAAAAATATAAGACAGAAATCTGGACATTCAATCACACACAGACACACACACACACACACACACACACACACACACACACACACACACACACACACACACGCAGTCACTTCCTCATTCATACCTGCATTCACTCACACATCGCTCTTACTCTCTCCTGATGAAACACACACGCAGTCACTTCCTTATTCATACCTGCATTCATTCACACATCACTCTCACTGTCTGTCACACCCACATGCCACACATCCACTTACGCATTAATTCATACATCGCTGTCACTCTCCTAATTTCACACCCACATGACAGACACCCACGTACGCATTCATTCATACACACACTCACACACACTCACACACACTCACACACACACTCACACACACACTCTCACACACACACTCACACACACTCACACACACTCACACACACTCTCACACACACAGACTCTTTTGCTTTCATGCACTCATTCACTTACACACACAGACAGACACACACACACTCATACAGGCATTAACTTACCTGCAATTAGCTACTAAGCTTCGTGGCTCCCCTGTAAGGAAGCCATGGCTCCCCAGGGCACTGCGGCACACAATTTGGAAACCCGTGCCCTATGGCCTTGGCTTGGGCAGTGGTATGTTTCTACACAGTGTATACTTCAACTGTCTTATAGTTAAATGCTTACATCTCTTACCTGGTAGACCTGTGGAAGGAATGTTTTTAACACTACCTGACTGTTTCTACACATATTCCCAGATTCCAGTTAATATTATGCACATACCTCTCAATCTCTTAATGCACACACTCTGGACAAAGCTTGATAAAATGGGGGTACAAATAGGGGATTGAATATTGCTTTCATAAACTTGGAGAGTTGCTAGAGTGACAGGATTTGTTTTAATATACATTTTCTGTAGGTTTTGAGGTCTAAAATTCAAATGTATGTCATTATTCCATGACTACAATTCACAGATCATTCCACTGATTTGCCAGGGGGACAGAGGAATAGGCAGAAAATATAGGTCAGTTATCTGGACATTCTGGAAAATCGGTACAGTTGGGAGGTATGAATAGGCATACAGCTTACTACCACTCCCAGGATTCGAACCATGGCTGTGTCTGCTAAATATGCAATTTAAGTCACAGTAGAGTGTGCTATTTGGATATTGCTGTCTAACTCTTCAGTGTTTTCTGTCTAAGTCGCTCCTGGTTGTACAATCTGATCTTGTACTTACAACAGTCTTATACAGACATTCCTAGACATTTTTTTTTATGTAGCACAGTGTGGGTAACAGTGATTAACACAACATTACTATTCATAGAATGCAACAAAAAATACCATACAATACCAGAGTAAACACAACCAGTCCAGAATTTAGAGCTTTATTGTCAGGCAGTTACAGTTTTATTTAAATATGGCCTATATAGGACTATGACTGTCATATTGTCTGGTTTATTCAGTGCAACCCATACATCATTTTTTATACTGCTAGGTGACTTTCTACTACTTTATATTTATTTGATATGACTACTACTAGCAGGATTGTTACTCACCAGCCTTGCAACACAGCCTTTGCAGCCTACTAGCATGGGCTTCACGATTCACAGCCTGCTCAACTGCAGCTCACGCTGGACTTTAGTAAACAGTAATGGTATGATTACATACACACTGCTGGGACAACACCCCTCTGCCTTGCTTTTTGGAGCCACTCATCCAAGAGCTCCCTCTTTCTCCGCTTCAAGTCGGCATAGTAGTGCCTGACCTGCTCACTTGTCCGAGGGATACCAGTGGCATTGGTGAGATCACGGCAAGATGGTCCCAGGCTTCTACTTTATATTGGGAGTCCTGGTACTGGCCCTGCAGCAGTCTCTCATCATGTTTTTTTACCAGGAGTCCTACCATGACCTTGGACTCCTGTATGCCCCAGCGCTGCACCCAGAAGTGCAATCCCTCTCCAACTCCTGCCATCTTGCCTACAGTGTGAAGCTGCAACCAGTTATGAGCTGTATTTCCACCTGTGGGGTTGACATATGGCTGATTTCCTGCCCTTGGCCATGATTGGACAGTTTTGAATATGCTGGGCTAAGCTAAGCTACGCGCAAACCTGCTTAGCTAAGTTTGGCATTGTTTAAAGGGACAGGTTCAGCACTGCTTACCGATGGGCAAATCCACTTAGCTGGGCTATTCATTGCTTAGCAGTCATATTTACACAATGCTTACACCTGGTAAGCAGAGCTGTACAATGCTTAGCATTGCTTCTTTTTCATTTTATAGACTATCTGCTGTATGGCATTGATTCATCATTCATTACATATTATAAATTTGTTTACTGTCCCTGACATCCCCCAATGTGCTTTGATTACATTTATTCATGTGTGACTATACTGTATGGGGCAGTTGTGTTTATATAGGGATTTCACAACCTTATTAAACTGACACCTCATATCTGGACCTAATACAGTACTCTGGTTAACAAATATATGTTATTTAGTAGATAATGCAAAAAAAAAATATTTATGTACTGCTTTCACATGTAAAATGCTAAGTGGGTACAGGAGGCTTGAACCAGGAATGGCTGCTTGCAAAACGTACACTCTAACCACTACACTACTGCAATACTGCTTATGTTGGATGCCTCTTGCTATTTAACTTCTTGTGCTGTTTAAGCTGGACTAAGCGTAGCTAAGCAATGGGCACACCCGCACAGCTGCGCTTAAACTTTATCACATTTATAAAAAAATACAGTTTTGTTGTGTTATTTTATCTATATACTTCAGAGTATCCCTGCTAATACTGAACCTGTTATTTTATCAACTTTCTGCTTTGTGGGACAATTGTCCCTTTTGGCTTTCTCCACATTCCTTACTCTGACGTGTTGGGAGGTGTGCACTATGTGCTTATGCTACCTGCGTTATCCTAATAACTTTTGGCTTGGAAGCATACCTCTCAACCTCTTAGAGCAAAATATCTGGAAAAAGCCTAAAATGACGGGGGGACAAATAGGGACAGATTTTAAATATTGTTCTTACAAACTTAAAAAGTTGATAGAATAATAGGTTTTACATTAGCATGAATTTTCTGAAGGATGTGTGGAGTCTTAAACTCAAATGTTTTGTCATTATTTAATGACTTCAGTCTTCAGCTATTTGCCAGAAAGGTACAGATTTTAGGGGGGAACACACCAAAAATATGAGGCAAAAATCTGGGCATTCTGTGAAAATCTTTACAGTTGAGAGGTATGCTTGGTAGGGACAATTGTCCCTTATGCCTTTGACCACAGATTTGTTTTCCTGATGGGTTGGGGGTGTTATGAGCATTCTCACTCATTTTTAATTGCTGAAAGGCAATTCTGGAGTGCAGGGAGCATGTGTTTTGTGAGAGCTGTGTTCTCAGACACACCCCTGTGCTCGTACATGGAACCATGTTCATTTTAGAGCATGGCAGCATGCCTTCATAAATATGCATGGTGCACTACTGTGCTGAACAGGAACAGTCCCTGCCATGCAGAAATAACTTATTCCTGCACGGCTGCTTGCTGAATCCCATGGAATGTCTCATTTAACAACATGCAAATCCACGCAGCAAAGCTGCACTATGCTTACAGGCACCTTCACAGTATATCTGCAGATATTCCACTTGCCTGTACTATGCTAATGGCTAGATTGGTTGAGTCATGACCTCCGATGTATTAGGTCCTGGATTCAAGTCCTAGGTAGTAATGCTTTTTACATATAGTGCTGAGAAACTGTATCAAGTGACTGAAACATTGGTTGACTTTAAATTAAATAATTGTTACATTTAGAAATGGCCAGAAAAGCTGTGCATTGCTAAGCTTCTCTGAAACATGGATTTGAAAGTTTTGGCGATGGTAAGAGATGTGGCACTTTTTTGAAAGTTACAGCATGATGTGTAAAGGCAGGAATGCAGTCTATATAAAGGCCAATAGGCGGGAATTTCACATCATTACTTGGAGCCAGAAATGACTGTGGATATGGTTGTGGGAGTTGGTGAGGAGCACGCTTTCTGGTGCAAAAGTGGGGTGTGTAGGAGTCCAAAGTTTTTATTGGGCTGCTGGTAGAGATATGGACCCCAGCTGATGCATGGCGAGTATGTAGCTCAGAGTGCAAGTCTGAGGCCTGGGATCATTTGGCCAGGAACCTAACTAGTGCTATTGGTATCCCCCACACTGGTGAACAGTGTCATCACCACTATGATGACCTGAAGCATAGGAAGAGGAGAACCTTGGACACCTGGATCCAAGAGGCTAGGGACAGGCACATCTCACAGATATGTAAGTATGTTTTCTAGTAATGTATAAATACACAAGCTGAGTCTGTGGAAAATGGTATGTCTAATGGTTTGCTTCTCTTACCACAGCTGCAGAGAGAGGGCTCACAACATGCAGTCCCATGCTGGGCATCTGGCCAGGAAGAGGTAAGCATGTGGTAAGTAAGAAAATCATCTAAGTAACAACTTAATGCATAACTTAATAGTACAGGAAAGTAAATACAGTCTTAACAGTCAGGTATGATATACCTGGTACAGCCTACATCTTTATTAATGTGCCAGTACATATCTGAAATGGTAGAGCAAGTAAATATGCAGTGCTGTGTAGCATAGCTATCAAACATCAGTTAATGTTGGGGTCTACCCATATTAAGAGTCACTGTTCTGGTCTGTTCATTGTCTGAAATATGCTGGAGGTTGCACTCAATAAATGAACAGTGTATATGGGTAAGTTAAAATAAGTCCTAGACAACTATCTACGGTCTACATGCCAGAGTTGAAGCAACATTTAGCAATACATTTTAAAAGGTGATGGTGCTTTGATAAGTAATGTTTTCAAATAAAGTGTCCACTATTCCTGTATTCACTGCATGTGTGTTCTAATCTGACTCCAGTCAACTGTTACATGAAAATGAATAAAAAATGCACCGACAAATGTCAGAAATAAATGTAGTGCAATACCCAGAGTAAGTTTCAAGCCTGTGTTCCGCTCATTTTATCTGAAATAATGCTCTATATTGCACCTAGTAAATGAACATGGTATATGAGTAAGTTAACTGAAGTTCTGGACAGCTATCCATGTGTCTAAATGCCAGATTTTAAGCAACATTATCAATAAAGTTTAAAAGGAGATGGTGCTTTGATAATAAGTAATCCTTTCAAAAAAGTGTTCATTATTCCTGTATTCATTGCATGTGTGTTCTAATCCGACACCAGTCAGTTGTTACATATTAACTATTAAATAATGCACCAACAAATGTCAGAAATAAATACATTGCAATGCCCAGATTAAGTGACAAGCCTGAGTTGTGATAATTTCTCCTGAAATATGCATAGATAGTACTCAGTAAATGAACAGAGTATACAGGTAGGTTAACAGAAGTCCTACACAGCCATACATGTGTGTAAATGCCAGATTTTAAGCAGCATAAAGCAATAAAGTGTAACAGGAGATGTTCTTTGATAAGTAATATTTTCAAATAAAGGGTTTACTATTTCTGTGTTCACTTCATGTGTGTTGTAATCTGACTCCAGTCAACTGTTACATTTGTATGAATAAATAATGTACCAACAAATGTCAGAAATAAATGTAGTGCAATATCCAGATTAAGGGTCCAGCTTGAGTTGTGATAATTTTTCCTGAAATATGCATAGATACACACAGTAAATGAACAGGGAACATGGGTAAGTTAACAGAAGTCCAAGACAAATGATACACGTGTAAATGTCACATTTGAAGTGACATTAAGCAATACAGTGTAAAAGGAGATGGTGCTTTGATAAGTAATGTTTTCAAGTAAAGTTCTCATTATTCTTGTGGTCACTGCTTTTGGTTTCCAGTCCTATACCAGACACAGCTATGCATGTGTGTAAATATACGATTTCACACAAATGTTGCAATAAAAGTCTTAAAGGAGGCGGTGCTTTCAGAATTCATTATATTCAAATAAAGTGCACATTATTCCTGTAGTAACTGTTTGTGGGTTCTAATCCCATGACAGCCAAGTGAGAAAGGACCAGCTGTCTAGTGTAATTAGTGAACACAAACATACCTCTCAACTGTCACGATTTTTGCAGAACATAATGACTACTGCTCAATATGTCTGATCCTTGATTTGCAGAGATATGACATTATTTGGAATGCAATTTAATGGCAAATCTGTTATCAGAACACCTTGCTACTAATGAAGTTGCATCTTTCTACCACCATTTGGTAGGGCTTGGCCCATAATGTCCCATGCTAACAGTTTGAGAGCTATGTACATGCAACATCATGTATACAATATTAACAGTCACTGTTCTCACAACTGAAATATGACATATGTAGAAGTATGTAGTAGTAGTCTGTGTAGTTATATTATCTGCAAAGTTGCTAATGTTCTTTTTTCTCTCTCTCACCCCATCCCTTCTCTTTTTTAATTTATTAATTATATTTATTATTATAATTTGATATTAATATTTCATTTGTAATTACATCTTATGTTGGCCTTATGTAAAATGTAATATTGCTTTGCTGTTAAAATACTTTAATTTATGTTATTTATTGTTGTGTTCCTCATTATATTCCTTTCTATTTCTTTCCATTACTCATTATTTTCTGTTATCTTATTAATTACATTTAATTGGTTATGTTTATTTTTACCTTATGTTTATATTTAATTTCCTACAGTGCGACAAGGTAAGCCAGTTCCAGTTGATCCACCTATCTTCGCTCTCCCAGCTGCAACACCAGGGTCCCCACTTTGCTGCCCCTGCACTACACGCCCATCTGGTAGTTCTGCACCACAGGCTGGGGGTAGACCCCCTCTGGGAGCAGAAGTGGGGGGGGTGTTTATGTCACCTGTGATGAACTGTCAGGCATGGTGCATGGGCTGCTGTACCAAACTGTTGGTGCACACCTATGCTGGGTGGAGAGCATGCTGTCCATCCTGGTGGGGGCAGTCTCACCCCAGATGCCAGTGTTAACCACTGCCTCCATAGGAGCAATGAAGGTACAGTGCTGACAGTCCCATAGGTGATGACTTGAGTCACATTGCTACTATGTCTGACATCCATGGGACTGAGATTCCACAACACCCTCCCCGAACCAAGGTATTCATCCCCAAGGTGTTCATCCCCCTCTGGTGTCACACACCAACCCTGTCTGCTGTCTTGTCTGTCTGCAAAAGCTTCCTCACCCTCCCAACTTGCCTCTTCCAAACATACCTATGTACCTTCCCCAACATTCCACTCTCACCTTAAAAAAAAGAAAGAAAATGGGCACCTGTCCTAAAAAATATTGTGCCGTACATAGCTTTCCATTTCACACGTGTCCACTGGACACACTTAATTTGGTCCAATTAGCTTTACAATGCACTTATGTTGTCCTCACCCCTCTCTCTGGGGGTGACAGTTTAAATTCAGCTAAAAAAATCTGTTAAAGTGCACAGTTGTTGCTGTACAAGAAATGGATACCTATGGTTCTTTCCTGCACCCTTTCTGCACATACCTACCTGCCTTTCACTATGTTTTTCCTCCTGCTTGCACCCCATTTCACCACTGTCATATCTCCCTCTTTTTCATTTCTTTAAAGATTTATTTGTGCAATGTTGTGCAATGTACAGTGTCACTAAGCTAAGCTAAATTAAATGGCACTGTATTAATACATGTGTGTGAAAAAATATTAATCTTGCTCAAAACGTACACATACTCCCTACTTCAAACACAGGACCATCACACCTGCAGACCAGTGCATCAACCCACCAAGCCATTCAGCTATTAATTAACACAGGTGTTTTAAGCAAAGCATACTACTTGCCATTTTCCCATCATTAAGCATGTTTAAGCAATGCTGCGCATTGTGCTGCATCAAGCAAATTTGATAAAAGAGTAATAGAAAATGGGAGTGTAACTTGGATTCTGGTATAGGAATACATCACTATAAAGCCAGACACATAATAATGGATGTAAGTGAAGTATCTAATAGCAGGTAACTGTGTAATTATATCTGCAACATTTAAAAATACACCTGCTAAAAGATTAATGAAAAAATAGGTGTTTAACTGGGACTCTGATGGAGAAATTCATCCCTATAAACCCATATACATAATAATAGATGTAAATGAGGTATGTAACAGCATATAAGTGCGCAATTATATATTTAAAAATACACATGTGACAATAGTGACATGGTCCTGGGCTCAAATCCAGTGGTGTCTAGCATTTAAAATACATGTATGTGTACATCACCATTATGAATTCTGATATGTATGACTGTCTTGTCACCTATTTATCCACCCAAAGCAGTACAGATGGAATGCCCGCTTTTCAATTATGGAAGTCAAAGGCCTACAGATTGGAACACAGGTATATTCCTATTACAACACTAGAAAGTGCATACAGTGTCAGGTCATGCATTATTATACATTCACAGAGGATTTTGAATTATGTAATTCAAATGAGGCCCAGTAATATCAGACTGCAGCACGCAATGATTTGCTGCTGATATTACATACAACCACAGCTGCATAAGTAATATACACATACAGAGGTTGTGCTAGAAGCAAGGGTTACCAGCACACACGTTCCAGAAGACTACCATAATATAACACATGACTTGGCAGTTGTCCAAATGGTTGACATAATGGCAAATGTACCTCCCACCTTGTTCTAGGACACAACAACCATGTTGCCTTTTACTCTGTTAATGATACCTTTGGCTAACATACTTACCTTAAACACATACCTCAATTTCCTGTGGGATGGGTTCTCTCAATCAAGCTCTGGCTGTACACCAAGGCTGCCACAGGTCACACCATTACTCACAAGTGTTTTTGTCCTCCACATTCTGCAGCCTGTCTGACTATGTTTATTGCCTGCAGCAGCATCAACTGCAGCCTGTAGCACATACATCTTTATGTAATAAGTATCTACTACAAACATTCTCTCTCTGTTGATGTAGTATATTTACCCTGGTACTTTCCACACCAACATATGAGAAAGGGATGGATTCTACACTGAGGCCTTATATCATGGTTGACTAGTTGCATGGGATTGCCTAATTATACTGCCGATCAGCTGTGTATGCTGTAATTAGCATTCCAGAACCATAGATTGATTCAGAGGCAATTATCTGCTAATGAGAACCATCTTAAAAAGGCAAACGTTTAGCTAGGGGAACCATTGTGTATCAGAGTTACTTTCTGTGGTGATCTCATTGGCACAACACCTATATATCTGTATCTTTCAACAGAGGAGTATTGTACTCCATCAGATATGCAACCATTTTGTTTCCAATATGATGCATATGTTTGAATATACTTAGAGGGAATGGGGATTACATCAGTAAGCCTTTCTTACAACTGTACAGATGACATGCCATTGATCTGCAGCTGCGTAACACCTACATAGGATGTAGACTACAGCAAGGGTATAATGCTGTCTATTAACTAGGGACGCAGGTGTCCTGGATAATTCCTTTGTTAGCAGTTATAATACTATACAGCTATTTGTTTGGCATTGTATTTTATACATATGTTATAGGGGGTGGTTTCCTGCTATGGGCTACAATACAAGTGGACTCCTGTGTTGGTTGTGTGACCATATGTGAGTATCTGTCATGGCACAAACAAGAGTAGGTCACGATTACTACTGTCCTAGTTAGTTCCCCACCCTCTGTATGTTTGGCACACTGTTGCATATAAGATGTGTAATCAAGTGAGGAATACTGATACCCTTCTGTTATTGCCATATCTGTACATAATATATACTCATGTATGTGATCCTTACATGTGTTCTCATTTTTTTGTATTTCAGGTGATCTCATGCATGCCAGATGCCACCCACCTTTCATTGAGGCTGAAAACGACCTCATAATTGAGGCGTTAAGACAACACTACCAAGTCATGCTGTCCAGAGGGAGGGCAACTAGACAAAGTGACAACTACCTAATAATTGAGGTGTTAAGACAGCATTACCAAGTCGTGCTGTTCAGAGGGAGGGCAAATAGGCAAAAGCGACAAGCCTTGTGGAACGAACTGGTCCATAACATAAATGCTGTGAGTCACCAGAATTGCACATATGAGCAGGTGTGACACTGTGCCGCAAACACGATCCACTCAACATGCAGACAGGCAGCAAACATGGCCAGGGATCATCAGGTCACTGATGGTAGGCCTGCAGCAGAACAACCTCTCTTAGCTACTGAAGAATTCCTGGTGAACCTTGCAACACAGGCCAGCTCCCAGGCGTCCATCACAAGAATATGTCGTGGATGTGGGTGCCACATTTCCGCACGACAGGAGAATCCAAGTATGCTTATTTGGATCAGCATTGGAATACTATAGCACTTAATGTGTCAGGGAGTACATAGTTTTACATGCGCATCAGGTTTTTATGAGATGGGGGAAGGAGGTAGGATGCAGTTTTAAGCTCATGCAGAGACTGTGACTCACATACTTGTTAACATAGCAGCTACTGTAAATGGGAGATATTTGGATGTTGTACCAATGTTATATTGTAATATGTGGTGCTGTTTACATTACCTCTCCCTCATATGTTTTTCAGGACCATAAGGAACAGGAAGAGGTTGTGCTCTCACTGCTGGTAAGCACACAACCTTTTTGTCAGAGATGTAGATTTACTTCAAGATATTAGCTAAAGTGTCATCCCAGGCCTGCTGGCTGGATTGATGTCCTGTCTGCATGATTGACAAATGTACATATATGTTCTGTTTGTACACACTTCAGTGTCATACCTGCACCTTGTAGGTGTGACCACTGTGATTGATTTCACAGTATTGTCAGAACTTTTCAGATGGCCATACCAGTAAACTGTGCAGAGTTCTGTAGAATGCAGATTGTCAACAGAGTACATAATTTATGTTTTGCTCATGAGAGTCTAGTTTAAAGATCTGTTATTTTCCAATACATACAGATTTGGGATAGAAAATAATGCCCTTATGTCCTACTATATCAGATTGTGGGTTATACAAGACTGTAATAGTGGCAGCAGTGTATACAGCTTAACATATATTGCAACATAGTACTGCAGAACATAGTAGTGCAGGTATTAATGTGATGCTTTCCCTTTATATCACAGGTGACCTTGGAGGTTGGTCTTTGTCCCCTTCACAACCTGATGTCAGTGTTTCTTCAGACTACAATCATGATGATGACCAAAGAGAGGCACAGCTGGGGAGTGCAAGGACTGAATCTGTCACAGAGGTTTACATCCCTCATTATCACTGTACACAGTTAGTCTGCCTACGCTTGCCCAGTCCCCTGAAGTCACAGATATTGGACAGCTGGATGATGGGGACATTGAACAGGGAAGTGTGGCTACTGTAATTACAGTGAGTGTTGACATTGGCCATAGCCAAACAGTTGGTGAGGTTCCACACCGGTGGATTGATAGGGGTGCTTGTAGGAGGCCTGCTGTCTCTCCACCACCTGTAGCAAGTGTCTCATCACATGTCACTCAGCATATGTTTAGAGTCATCATGAAGGCACAGCCACATTCAAAAAGGAACTCCAGATAAATGCTCAGGGTTATGGATCCAGCACAGTCTGACATCCGTGATTGCCTCCACCTGCTTTGCTGATAACCTGGATCGGTTGACAGATGCAGTGGAAAGACATTGGTCTGAGACAGATCACGCACTAGCTATCTTGGAATGCATATTATCTGTGATGGACTGTCTGGTTGGAGTTAAGCATCAGACTCGTGGACGTAGGTCAACAACCAAGAGTCCACATGGCCATGCACAATCACACTCCTGTAGTGGCAGTACATTGAGCACTCCACAGGGGAGTGTGTTGTCCACACCAAGACATGGCAGACCATGGGCTCATGGTCCTGGGTGTTCCCATGGAGGACATGGTCTCAGCAGATAGCAGACACCCTCAGGTAGCAGCCCAGCATCTGACCTTGGGCATGGAAGGTGCTAGTGCAACTCCTGGCAGAGCCACTTCTCATGTTTGCGGGTTAAGATGATGAACTGTCAGGTCTACCATGTATGGCTGAAAGCTGTCCAACATACAGACATGTAGGGCTAGCACTGAGCTTGGCTGTGTTCATGCAGACACTCACACACCACTGTCACATTTTGGTCAGCTACAGACACACACATCACATTTACACGGTCCGTCTTGCTCGTTTCCCTTTCTGACTCTAACACATGCTTGCCAACCTATTGGGTCAGCCTAGCCCTCCTGCACCCCCATACAACACCCTGTGCAAGTGATGATACCTGTGCCACATCCCTGTCATCCTTCTCATCGATGCAGGGGAAATAAAGCTATGTGTCTGATGCACAGGATGACTATATAAATTAATATGTATTTGTTTTATCCATTATTTCCTTTCACATGCTACTTGCACTGGTCAGTTACAGATATTGTACACTGCCATTAGTAATGATTAAACCACATTATTTTGTGTATGTTACATTGGATACTGTTGTTATTAATGGTTGAGTAGTCACACAATGAAGGTGTCTCATGGAACTGTTTACGTTTCACTTTCAGGATTGTGTAGGACACACCTATGGGTGTACATTTACAATAAACCCATCAACATCAGAGCACAGGATGGAATGACAGCACAGAAGAAAATGTCATCAGAAAGATAAAACAGTATAGGTGCATGGCTCCATAGGTTCATATGTGTATAATCGGCTAACAAAAACAAAGGCTTCTTTCAGTCTAGCCATGCATCCCTAAACTCTGGCAAGTTCTGATAGCCTTGATAAGTGTAAGCAGGGTTTTGGGAACTGAAACATGTACAAGCCAGGGAGTGGGAGATGAACCACCTATAGTTTCCCTGTGTCCATTAGAGATGTTTGTCCTAAAGCAATTATCATTGTTCTGTTCCCCATCCTATCATGTAACTTGCACATGATTTGCAGCACAGTGGAACTCTGCTTCACATGGATGGGGAGCCTGTTACACATTGGGTGTAGTCTCTAGGTTACATACCTGTCTTGCTAGCATGTCCTATTTATACACCTGTCTCGCTAGCATGTCCTATTTATATCACAGTCAAAGTTTAGGTGTGTTGGACAGGTAATTCTCATGCTAGTCCTTTCTTGGATATGCAGGAGGAACACAGTGAGGTCTGACACCTCTCTGCATGGCAGGCATACACCTTTCCTCCAAAGCATGTCAGAGACAGATTACAACTCTGACGCAGTCTGCATAGGACATGTTATGTACACTGTGCATTGGTTTACTGTGGAACCTCTGTGGATGTTACAGCTGTCAAATATGCCTGGTTAATTACATACCAATGGTGGCATTGCACTCAATGATAGATGTGATGAATGCCAAATACAGTGAAGCAATGACTTTCTTGGATTTACTTGCCATAGCTTTGTTTATAGGTTGTGCAACATAGAATGAATCCCCAAATATTACCGACCCGTGACAGTCAGAGACTAGATCACTAGCTATGTGTCCATAAGTCCCTGACTACTGGATCAACTGTTGGAGGTGTGCAGTCAATATGATAGTTACCAGGGGTGGATGTCTTCCCAAGGGATAGTATTGTGCATTCCTTGGCATTTACTGTTAGTCCATGCCTCTGACAACAACTGAATGTCTGTGTCAGCCCATCCTTTATAACTGTTGAGTTAGTGTGGGATTCAATGACAGCTTCTAATTTGCAATCATCTGCAAATTTAGTCAGTCAGAGGCCAATGACAGTGGCTGTGACTGCAGAGAAGTAAATGCTTAGAAAGAGCAGTCCCTGGAATGATTTGTGAGGGAGTCCACTGGTGACTGGCCTCATTGTAGCGGTGGACTCCCCAGTGCTATTGTCCTAGATAATGTCTGTCAGCCACTTGACTATCCACTGGATGACATACTACTTTGTAACTAACCTCTACAGTTTGTCAACAATACCTGATGGCCTAATAGTGAAAAATGCCTTGTCAGACCATGGTAGGTGGAGTGAATCATTTTTCTCTCATCCATTGCTTTGTTTACCACTCAGTGAGGTCCACCAGGTAGAATAGGCATGATCTGCCCTTGACAAAACCATATTGGGTTTGGTCCAGTGTCTGTAGGTGTACTACATCTTTAATGGTCATTTCTATGAACATTTTTTTCATGGCTTTAAATATCAGACTACTGAGACTTCTGGGGACAGTGCTTGTTACTGCATGCTGGTTGTCCTGTGTGCAACTCAGTATTGCAGTTAATTCCATCATGGTTTCTAAGAAAATTGTCACCCAAGATGTCTGAGTCCATACAGAGCACAGGCAAACACTGGAGGAGAAACTAATACATACATCCTGTAAAGGTAAGGATGGAGTATTTACACAGTTATTCTGCAGTTTGACACTAGTCAAGCAGTGCGTACTGAAAACAAACAATTACCTTGTGAAGAATGCTGAAAAGAGGGGAGTTCCCTGAATTGCTGGTGCCTGGCTACTACCACTGTTGGTCTCATGAAAGCCACACTTTGCTGGGCTACAAAGCTCCTATTCTTTTACTGTCATCAGAAGCCAAACGTTAGTACCAAGCCTGTTTGTTCATCCACACAGTTGTCCCACATGATGCAAGGCTCTGCAGGTTTGGCATACCTTTTTCCAGGTAGATGCCCTGATTAGCAACCAAGCAATTGTTCTACTTTCTCATGTATTATGCCTTGATTTGACTGGTGTACTAACCTCATGATAATTAGGAGTACAGCTGCTGTGTCATAACACAATCTTCAATGTCAGGTGACACAGATATCCAAGGTTGCTCTAGCAAGCTCCACAGTGGCAGTAATCCATGTTAGGTGACAATTTCACAGCAATTCATGCACCATGTAATGGTGGACATCTGCATGACATGGATGTGGGGCCTACTTCAAAGGAGTGACCACCATTGGTCAATGTGTTTCTCCCTTCCACATGTCCTAGGTATGTCATACTGTACATTTATGTTACCAGAATACAATTCTATGTTCCCACATCATTTCACACAACATCCAATTGCTGTCTGCTTGCTTGACAGCCATTGCAGACTTGCAAGGCCAAAGTAATGGCTGCAAAGTTGAACAAGTTTTCTGCACATGCATGGACATCCACATCTTCACTGCAAAGAGTGCCTACAGACAGTGTGTATGGGGCTGTCAACCACAAGTTTGTTGCAGCATGACCCTAACTTTGCTGGATTTATACATTGTCACATTTGTAGGTATGCTATTGTAACCCTGCCTAATAACAGTATTATGGTTAATGCAAATACCACGTGCCTGGCAAAGCATTATACTCAATCTAACATATTATGCCACACTTTCAGGTGCTGTTTTACATTAGGATGACAACATAAAGGTGATAATATGTTAAATTTAAGCATCTGTCAGGCCACTGCCCAACTATGGCCTATTGTGATGTATACACAAGCAAGAATCTATTGCTAATGGTATTATCACAGATTACTGATGAGATGTAGAAAGCATTCCCAACCCTCAATTCCTACTGCACACAAACACAACGTGTGAGGAATGTGACTATATTAAAAACTTCTCTCTTACACACCAGTCAGTACGTGTGACAATTAGTGGGTTGCCAACATGTACACCTCACCTCCTACTCCATCCAAACCCATATTACACATAGCTACACGTGCGGAGGTCCTTACTAAACACATAAGTAAACACCAGATACCTCAGAAACCCAACTGTAAGCTCGCTACACATAATCATACCTTTTCAGAACACAGTACACATAATAGCTCATGCACCACTGTCTCACCGACTGAGCTTACAGACTATGTGTCTCAGGCAGGTATGCCCTTGGCCATGAGCTGCATTTTACCATCACCTAGGATGACGGCTGAAAACAAATGGAAAATGATTGATTTCAATAATTGCCTTAGTGTGTGGTGTCATCGTAAGGGAATCCACTATCTGTCAGCCTGGGATGACCTGCTCAACAGACCTCAATGCTTTGCCAGAGATGGACTTAATGTGTCACCCCTTGGATTTTGGCTACAGGCCAAGGCTGTTACCACCCCCATAGTGCACCTGTGACTATCTGTCAAATCTTCTAACACTCAAAATTTTGAACGTTACATGGTCAAGACTAAACGTTCAAAATTTTGAGTGCTCGAAGATAGACTTTCAACAGCACCGCATGGTGCAGATAGGGAGAATTTCCCTTTTCTGCACTGAAGTGCGGTCTCAGAGTTGGTATATTAAAGTAGGGGGGTGTGGGGGTGCAGGGGGGCTTGCCCCCCTGACTACACTGTTAAAATGTTTTTCTTTCTGTGTTTTCTTTCTTTTTTTTTTTTTTTTACGTTCAAACATCCAAATGTTGAACATTTTGTCTCGACCATGTAATGTTCGATATTTTGGATGTTCGAACATTTAACATAGACCCGCACCTGTTAGGTGGTGCCTCAAGGGAAAATTTTCCAATGAAAAAATGTCATCTACAAACAACATCACAGTTATGCTGATAAATGCTAGGAATTTCACCACAAAACTCCACTCACTGAAGGAGATTGGAGACTGTAAAGTGGTGACCGGGGAAAGTGTAGTTAGGCAGCATAGGATGGTGGTTTGTAGGATGATGTTGGTGATCAAGAAGAGGAGGAGGAGTGTGAGGGCAGCGCCAAGGATCAAATGGTGGAAATTGAAAAAGGGTAATTGTGAGGTGGAGTTCAGGGATGAGTTAAGACAGGCACTGGGTGGCAATGATGAGTTACCAAATAGCTGGGTAACTACAGCAGAGCTAGTAAGGGAGACAGCTAGAAAGGTGCTTGGTATGACATCTGGACAGAGGAAGGACGTCAAGGAGACATGGTGGTGGAATGAGGAAGTATAGGAGAGTATACAGAGAAAGAGGTTGGCAAAGAAGAAGTGGGATTGTCAGAGAGATGAAGAAAGTAGACAGCAGTATAAGGAGATGAGGTGCATGGCAAAGAGAGAGGTGGCGAAGGCTAAGGATAAGGCATATGAAGAGTTGTATGAAAGGTTGGACACTAAGGAGGGAGAAAAAGACCTGTACCAATTGGCTAGACAGAGGGAGCAAGCTAGGAAAGATGTGCAGCAGCTAAAGGTGATAAGGGATAATGAGGGAAACATACAAGCGAGGAGAGTGTGTTGAGGAGATGGAAAGAGTACTTTGAGGGGTTGATGAATGAAGAGAATGAGAGGGAGAGAAGGTTGGATGATGTGGGGATAGTGAATCATGAAGTACAATGGATTAGCAAGGAGGAAGTAAGGATAGCTATGAAGAGGATGAAGAATGGAAAGGCTGTTGGTCCAGATGACATACCTGTGGAAGCATGGAGGTGTCTAGGTGAAATGGCAGTGCAGTTTTTAACCAGATTGTTTAATGAAATCTTGGAAAATGAGAGAATGCCTGAGGAATGGAGAAGAAGTGTTTTCGTACTGATTTTTAAGAATAAGGGTGATGTGCGGAGCTGTAGTACAGAGGGATTAAATTGATCAGTCACAGCATGAAGTTATGGGAAAGAGTAGTGGAAACTAGGTTAAGAAGGGAAGTGATGATTAGTGATCAGCAGTATGGTTTCATGCCGGGAAAGAGCACTACAGATGTGATGTTTGCTCTGAGAGTGTTGATGGAGAAGTACAGAGAAGGTCAGAAGGAAATGCACTGTGTTTTTGTAGACTTAGAGAAAGCATATGACGGGGTACCTAGAGAGGAGTTGTGGTATTGTATGAGGAAGTCGGGAGTGTTAGAGAAGTATGTAAGACTGGTACAGGATATGTATGAGGGTAGTGTGACAGCAGTGAGGTCTGCGGTGGGAGTGACGGATGCGTTTAAGGTGGAGGTGGGATTACATCAAGGATCAGCTCTGAACCCTTTCTTATTTGCAATGGTGATGGACAGGTTGACAGACGAGATCAGACAGGAGTCCCCGTGGACTATGATGTTTGCAGATGACATTGTGATCTGTAGTGAGAGTAGGGAACAGGTGGAGATTACCCTGGAGAGATGGAGATATGCTCTAGAGAGAAGAGGAATGAAGGTCAGCAAGTCTAAGACAGAATATGTGTGTGTGAATGAGAGGGAGGATAGTGGAATGGTGAGGATGCAAGGAGTTGAGGTGGCGAAGGTGGATGAGTTGAAATACTTGGGATCAATAGTTCAGAGTAATGGTGAGTGTGGAAGAGAGGTGAAGAAGAGAGTACAGGCAGGATGGAGTGGGTGAAGAAGAGTGTCAGGAGTGATTTGTGACAGATGAGTACCAGTAAGAGTGAAAGGGAAGGTCTACAAGAGAGTAGTGAGAACAGCTATGTTATATGGGTTGGAGACAGTGGCATTGACAAAAAGGCAAGAGTTTGAGCTGGATGTGACAGAGTTAAAGATGTTAAGATTTGCTCTGGGTGTGACAAAGGTGGACAGGATTAAGAATAAGTATATATAAAGGGTCAGCCCAGGTTGGAAGGTTTGGAGACAAAGCCAGAGAGGCAAGATTACATTGGTTTGGACATGTGCTGAGGAGGGATGCTGAGTATATTGGGAAAAAAGATGCTAAGGATGAAGCTGCCAGGTAACAGAAAAAGATGAAGGCCTAAGATAAGTTTTATGGATGTGGTGAGAGAGGACATGCAGGTGGTTGGTGTGACAGAGCAAATTGCAGAGGACAGGAAGAAATGGAAACAGATGATCTGCTGTGGCGACCCCTAATGGGAACAGCCGAAAGAAGATGATGATGATGACTGAAAGCTGTCCTCACCTAGGATGATGCAGACATTTGTGCAGTCACACCCACCTGGGTCAAGGCTGTGGAAAACACCACAGCCATACCAGGATACACGCCCTTCAACATGTTCAGACCTCAAAATTAAAGTGTGCAAAGTAATGGAGGTGGTGTATACGTACTCATTAAGGATAGATAAACATCCAGATTGGTTAGATGGTATGATTTCCTGGAGAAACTGCAGGTGCTATTGACTGCTTGTAGGGCATCTAATCAGCCCATTGACAGGTATAGGAGTGACTCCATGAAACAGGACACCCACTGTGCTTATCTGGATCTACCTGAGTCTATCAAGATACATCAAAACAAGATGGTTTTGGGTGAATTTAACTACCCACCAAGTGGGTAGATTACTCAATGCTCAAACTCTCTTGCCTAGAGTTTAGTCGACTTCCTTAACTACAATGCCCTGGACCAGTGGGTTGATATCCACACAAGGGGAGACAAAATACTGGGTCTGGTGCTTACCAATATGGGTGACCACTGAAGAACTTCCAGTATGAGGTCCTCTCTGGGGAGATCTGACCACATATTGGTCTCATTCAAATTAAGTATCACACCTGACCCCCCCCCCCTAGCAGCAGATAAAGTTAAACAAAGCAGATTATAACCTCCCGTGGGATGGTACAAATAGCTTGTTTGCACACGCCCCCAGACGGAACAGGCATCTATGCTGAGCTTTACAGTAACTGCATTGACTCACCTGTACCTGACAGGAGTAAAACAAGCTTCTCATGTCAAAGCAAACCTGCCTGGTGGACAAATTATATCAGCAGGCCTTACAGTAAGAGGTAGACATTGGTGTCTATCATTAGGAGGGATGGTGTCCCCCTAAAATGGAAGCACTCTCTCCATAGCTTAAACAAGCAAATAAGTGTCATTTTGAAGTCCTGCAAAACAAAGTATGGGACAAAATTTGCCTCCTCCACAAAGAACAACCACAAGTCTTTGTGGACAAGACATGTGAAATGTAAAACGAAAGGCCCACATTGTTGCCAAGCTCTTAGCTAATGATACCACATATAATGAGCCTGTAGACATAGGTAACCTGTTGGCCAACAGGTTCTGTGACAACTGCACTCCCCTCTCCCCACCACATGTACACCATAACATCCCAAGAACCTGTCCCATACCTTGTATCTCTAAAGAGTAGATAGTAAGTGGCATCTCTAAGGTGACAAACACAGCATCTATTGCACCTGTTAACATCCCAGGCTGCGTCCTACACAGGGTCCAACATGGATTACTAACACCATTGGGAACTCTTTGCAATCATAATATAACAACCAGCTGCATCCCAGATGACTGGAAAATGGCCACTGTTATCTCCTTGCACAGAGTTGGTGCATCTACTGACCACAGGAGCTATAGACCAATTAGCCTGACTAGCCATATCTGTAAGACCATGGAGCAAATCATCATGGACCTTATCAACAAAGATATAGGTAATCTACAAACACTCAATCCTACACTGTTTGGATTTGTGAAAGGGTGATCATGCCTGTTAAACCTGGTGGACATCTATGAGGCAGTCACCAATGACCTGGATGGGGGGGACATCTGTGCATACAACCACCTGGTCTTAGCCAAGCCATTTGACACAATCCCCCACTCAGGTATCATTGACAAACCCACCCAACTAGCCATCAACAGTAATATTGTTAGAGGGGGTCGCTAACTGGATTATTGATACAACTCATAGAGTCATACTAGGGGTATCCACCTTCAGTAGCAGAGCTGTAACCAGTGGTGTTCCGCAGGGCTCAGTCCTGGGTCCTCTTATGTTTGGAATCCATTTATCTTACATACAAACACAAAGTGAATATCTGTTGCTGACAAAGTATGCTGATGCCTGCAAATTGGGAGCAGTCATATAATCTCTAAATTATGTCAACCTCCTACAAGAGGATCATATGACCAAGTGATTGTTGCCACAGTCATGGCTTTAAACTCCATTCAAGTATATGCAGTATCATTTGTTTCGGTACTAGCAATGTTCCTGCTAAGTAGCACATCAATAGCAACACCTTAAGTACATACTCAGAGATGAGAGACCTGGGACAGAGGCCTGGCCACACAGGTTTACACCTACCTTACCCTAGATCACCATGTCTCCACAGTGGTAAGAAGTCATTATATCTTGCTCGAGTCATACTGTAACCAAGGGCACTGTCACTTGAATATGAAGTAGTTATAGCCTCCATGTACTGTTCCCTCATCAGAACAATATTTGAGTGCAATGACCATTTTGTTATGTATGTTTCCAAGCACCAGTGACAACTGCAGAGAGCACAAAGGTTCCTCACAAGGGAAATTCAAGTCTTCAGCATCTGTTCTATGGGGATAATCTGAAATCACTGTCACTTTATTCTGTGTCATACAGGCTACTCAGAGATGATCTCTGCCTTGCACACAAGGCAATCTGTGACCCTGCTTTATTGGACATGCTGCATATTGGTAAGTCAAATGGCACATGGATTACTCACTGTAAGGACCTTAACCTGGTATGTGACATCAATAAAACATGCTGGAGGGAGAGATATGTCTACCAAAGTTTAACAATCTTTTGGAACAGACTCCCACTTAATGTCAAACAGAGCACCTCATTGGCCATCTTCATCTTCATCTGTGCGATTGGATGGGTGACCATAATTTCACCATGGGGGTTCTGCCTGCGTCCATCTTGGACAGGGGCAGTAGGTGCTGATTGTGTAAATAAGGGTAAGAACTTGGCAAGGACTGTCAGGGCCCTAGAGCCATTAGCCTAGTAAATTCCAACGATCATATGATCCCATAGGCTGATGTAAAATGCTCTAAATAATGTCTGCACACACCAACATAGTTACAGTGAGAATAGAACTACTACCAATCGATGTTTACAGAACACTGCACAGAATGCATACCAAGTTGGCTACAACAAGATTAGAACCCCTACCTATCTAATCTTACACACTACAAATCACAGTACTTAAAGGGAGAGTGTCAAAGATGCAGCTTTCAAAACACTTTTTATTTTTTTCACAGTAATGAATAGCTTAAGTTATATAGACTTAACCTATCCTACTTTGCCTGGATGTTTCTGTATCATTTTTGTAAATTTCACATTTTCAGCTTTTAGAGCGTCCCGCTCTCAGTTTTGACAGGTAGTACCACCCACAGTGTGATGTCACTATACACACCCCTTTCCTGTCTTCGGTTCATTAAATAGGACCCTGCTTCACCTTTCCAATCTTGTTTTTATTCCCAGTGGAAATCAGAAACAACACTGCTTTGGTTCCCACAGGCACTGATCTCTTGCGATGCACGTACCTCTTAATTGTCCCTCGTATTTTACTGCTGTCCGTCTTAATCCCACCTAAAACTGGTACATTTTGGACAAATCGTGGTGAATTACACTTAATAAGTAATGACAATCAGAGTTTTAGAGAAATCGTGGTGAATTACACTTAATAAGTAATGACAATCGGAGTTTTAGAACTATTTTACTTTTGAAATTATATATATTCACGTTCTCTTATTCTGCCAGTGTTGTAAGTTAATAGTAAAATTCTCCGATTACTTTTGGATTTGTTCCTGATTCGTTGAGCTATGACTGCAATTTCTTCTACATACTCCACTAATGTACACTGTTAGATTTTGAGTTTTCAAAATTGATAGGTGCAAGAACAGGACTTGAGTAGTTCCTTTTACTTTGTATTGATGTTTTTGTGCATTCTGAATAAACGTAACCTGGAGATTTTGCTTTTGCTCTTGTTTGTTTTTATAGGTTTTCATTTTATATAGGATTATGCGGCTAGCCACCTGGCGTTTTGAACCTTGGGTGTAGATGATTGTCACTGTTGAAGTGACACCCCGACCTTGTGTACAAAACTGGGGAAAAGGGTTGTGGATGAATGTGTCTGGAACCTTCCAACTGTCTAGTTTTGCTTCGGTGATATATTTTGGTGCAGTATAACTATAACCGTGAAAAGGCAACGCGCAGTGCTTGAGGATCTCCAGGTACAGCCATTGTTCCTTCTAATTGTGACACATTGGTTGAGGTAACTTGGGCATTTAACTAGTAAACCACAATGGAGGCAGCAACAAAAAGGCAAAGTCCAAAAAATGTAACGTAACGTAATCCACAGAAATAGCGTATTAAAAAGGAAGTCTTTTGACGAAAGCGGATAATAAATTTTTAATACGCTATTTCTGTGGATTACGTTACGTTACATTTTTTGGACTTTGCCTTTTTGTTGCTGCCTCCATTGTGGTTTACTAGTTGTTTGCTTCTTTGGCAGTTTGTTTGCTTCGTTGTTAACTTGGGCATTTAAGTGAAAATGCCACTTGGACATGTGTCGCTGAAAGTGTACCACAAGGAAGTGCACACAGGAGCAGATCCTGGGTCAGGCAAAGGACACTTTGGAGGGTTTGTATCTCTTATCTTGCTATAAGATGAGCCAAGAACTGTTGTTGGAGATAAGGAAGTCCGGGTTACTATGCTCTGATTGCTGTCAGTGTCACAGAGACCTGTACCTGGACAAGCAGTTTAAAATAATGTAGTAGTGGAAAGATAGGAATTTGCCATCAATAAGCCAAAACATTTGAAGTTTAAAACTGCTCATACAGACTCTCATTTGAAACAAAACGGCAATGTAGTTTTCAAAAAAGGTAAAGATCATTGATAAATTCTGCCCCAGTGAAAAGAAGCAGCAGAGATAAAATACAATAGAACATATCCTGAGGATAATGTAGTCTCAGATCCAGTATTCTTTTTCTCAAGAACGTAACAGGGCAGTTTAAACTTGAGTAGTGTGGTTAGTGAGGATCCTGTTTTTTTTTTTTTTTTTTTTTTTTGTATTGGGAATTAGGTAAGAGGAACCCATATTTGTCTTGGAGTTCTGTTTAGTTAGGATGAGTGAAATGGAAGTTACAAGAAGAGGTATATCCTAGAAAATGTGATCTTGTCTTTGAGATCAGTGACTTCTCTGTTGTAAGAGTAAGGTCACATTTCCCTAGCCTGTTTACAAACTGGAGGACTATATGTACAGAAATGGTGGGTAAGCAGAGGTGGAGTGAAGTTCCCACCAGACCTGAAAAAAAAGCAGGAAGAGCTGAGATGCTTTATAGGAAGAGACTTGCAGGTAATGTTTTATGCCCAATGCCCATTCTGATATGTGACCATCCTTTTCAGGTGCATGACATCATGATGGCTACAAATATGAATCCTGTGTAATATGTAACTTTGTGCTGGTTAAAGTATGAATCCTGTTTAACTGTGCGATATGGTAGTTAGAAAGTGCACCCTATCCGATCTTATGCTGCATAGAAGGTGAATCCTGTCTGATGTGATATTGAGCTTGTTAGAAGTTGGTTCCTGTCTGTATCTTGTTGCACTAGTTAGAATGTGGATCCTGCATGATGTATGATATCATGATGGTTAGAAGGTTGAGACTGCCTGGTGTGTAACGCCATGCTGGTTAAATGGGAGAGCCTATGTTCTGTGTTGTTGCATGCTGACTAGAAAGTTATTAGTCTCTTGTATGCTAAAGTTGTGCTAGAGAGCAGGTGGATCCACTTTGATGTGTAACATCCTGTTGTTCAAAAGCTGGTTTTAGTCTGCTCTGTAGTATAATGCTGGTAAGGAGGTGGATCTGGTTTGATGTGTAATGTCTTGCTGGTTACTGCTGGACTTGGTCTGATATGTGATGGTATATTGATACTGTGACAAACCGAAATGCTGCCAGCCCAGCTAGCTGGAATTTTGTAAATTATATATCACTTGAAAATTTAAATAATATGATTTGTATAGAAATGAGACACTGCCAGCCCAGCTATGTGGAATTTTGTAAATAATCATGTCATTTGTGAATATTAATATGATCCATAAGCTTGTCTTACAGATGTAAGAGAACTATATGTTATGTGGGTATTGGATATTAAACTAGTGGTGCAGAAGTGTGTGTTGAACTGTATGTTGTGTACTGAGCTTCAAGAATGTAACCACACTGTACCCTGCTGGAAAAGAGCAGAAATGTGTATAAACTATATACCTGTGTACAGTGGCGGCTGGTGACTTCAAATCACAGGGGGGCTGCAGGAGACAGCTGAATGGGTGGGGTCAAGGGGTGTGTGGTCAACCAGAAAGGGGAGGAGCTATGCACAAAACCACAAAAAACTAACTTTAATTAAATACGCTGCCCTGGGTGGCAAACCATCATTATGAAAGTCCAATCAAGACAAAAATAAGTGTAGAAGAATAAAAATATTTCAATGCATTGGCTGCATGACAGCTTACTTAATATCTAGATGGAAACAAAAGGTTGTGAGGCATGAAAAAATAAATTACTTTTTAAAGTGGGAAGCACTGAGCAGTCTGTTTGTCCAATTTGGTCAAGTTTCAGCCAGAAACTAGTAGTCTATTGGTCGTTTTGGGCCAGTTCCTAGCTCTTTTCAGCCCCCTGCTATAAAACACGCTAAACGCGCGTTTTTCAGCTTGTACCAACTCAGCACAGATCCTCGTGGTGGCCTGCAGAGTGATCCAAGCAGCAGAGAGTTAGAGGAGTGACTTTTACCTGATTTAAGTATATTTTTGTGGCTTTCCCACTGTTATATACCTAGCGACTGCATTTCGCCTGTTTTGCTGCTACATTTAAAGTGATTTCTGCCTTTATACTGTTTATTGCACTTTAAGTTTCTATTTGTTGCAAATTGTCTGTTTTTCCTTGTTTCTGTAAAAAAAAAAAGAAAAAAAACAAAAAAATATCTCTTGTTTTCCCGCCTTACTGAACTAGAGTAGTCCAGTTTCAGAGTTTGCTGATCCCTGGGCTTTGTTTTAGTTTCAGCCAGAAACTAGTAGTCTATTGGTCGTTTTGGGCCAGTTCCTAGCTCTTTTCAGCCCCCTGCTATAAAACACGCTAAACGCACGTTTTTCAGCTTGTACCAACTCAGCACAGATCCTTGTGGTGGCCTGCAGAGTGATCCAAGCAGCAGAGAGTTAGAGGAGTGACTTTTACCTGATTTAAGTATATTTTTGTGGCTTTCCCACTGTTATATACCTAGCGACTGCATTTCGCCTGTTTTGCTGCTACATTTAAAGTGATTTCTGCCTTTATACTGTTTATTGCACTTTAAGTTTCTATTTGTTGCAAATTGTAACTGTAGGCTACACACTCAAGTGCGCTAGCCGATTTATAGCATTTATAGCATTTACTGTCTGTTTTTCCTTGTTTCTGTAAAAAAAAAGAAAAAAAACAAAAAAATATCTCTTGTTTTCCCGCCTTACTGAACTAGAGTAGTCCAGTTTCAGAGTTTGCTGATCCCTGGGCTTTGTTTTAGTTCCTGTTACTGATCCATAGCCTTATTTGGAAGGAAGGAAGTTTCTTTGCTTACCAGTGGGAGTGGGAAGCACTGAGCAGCCTGTTTGGTGAAGTTTCAGCCAGAAACTAGTAGTCTATTGGTCATTTTGGGCCAGTTCCTAGCTCTTTTCAGCCCCCTGCTATAAAACACGCTAAACACGCGTTTTTCAGCTTGTACCAACTCAGCACAGATCCTCGTGGTGGCCTGCAGAGTGATCCAAGCAGCAGAGAGTTAGAGGAGTGACTTTTACCTGATTTAAGTATATTTTTGTGGCTTTCCCACTGTTATATACCTAGCGACTGAATTTCGCCTGTTTTGCTGCTACATTTAAAGTGATTTCTGCCTTTATACTGTTTATTGCACTTTAAGTTTCTATTTGTTGCAAATTGTAACTGTAGGCTACAGACTCAAGTGCGCTAGCCGATTTATAGCATTTATAGCATTTACTGTCTGTTTTTCCTTGTTTCTGTAAAAAAAAAGAAAAAAAAACAAAAAAATATCTCTTGTTTTCCCGCCTTACTGAACTAGAGTAGTCCAGTTTCAGAGTTTGCTGATCCCTGGGCTTTGTTTTAGTTCCTGTTACTGATCCATAGCCTTATTTGGAAGGAAGGAAGTTTCTTTGCTTACCAGTGGGAGTGGGAAGCACTGAGCAGCCTGTTTGTCCAATTTGGTGAAGTTTCAGCCAGAAACTAGTAGTCTATTGGTCGTTTTGGGCCAGTTCCTAGCTCTTTTCAGCCCCCTGCTATAAAACACGCTAAACGCGCGTTTTTCAGCTTGTACCAACTCAGCACAGATCCTCATGGTGGCCTGCAGAGTGATCCAAGCAGCAGAGAGTTAGAGGAGTGACTTTTACCTGATTTAAGTATATTTTTGTGGCTTTCCCACTGTTATATACCTAGCGACTGCATTTCGCCTGTTTTGCTGCTACATTTAAAGTGATTTCTGCCTTTATACTGTGTATTGCACTTTAAGTTTCTATTTGTTGCAAATTGTAACTGTAGGCTACACACTCAAGTGCGCTAGCCGATTTATAGCATTTACTGTCTGTTTTTCCTTGTTTCTGTAAAAAAAAAGAAAAGAAACAAAAATATCTCTTGTTTTCCCGCCTTACTGAACTAGAGTAGTCCAGTTTCAGAGTTTGCTGATCCCTGGGCTTTGTTTTAGTTCCTGTTACTGATCCTTAGCCTTATTTGGAAGGAAGGAAGTTTCTTTGCTTACCAGTGGGAGTGGGAAGCACTGAGCAGCCTGTTTGTCCAAGCTTTTGGATATAAAAATTCATCCTTCCTCAGTGTCTAGTGTAAGACACTGAGGAAGGATGTTTTTTATATCCGAAAGCTTTGACGTTTTTTAATAAATTTTATTTGGCTTGACGGTGTGGAGAGACTATTTTCTTTTTTGCTGTTGCTTTGGTGTTGCTCTCTCCACCTTATCACTTGTTCAACATTTTTATTGTTTGAGTGCTTTGCAAGACCATGACATGTTTACATTACAGATAAATCAAGTATATCAGTCAAAATACTTTAATGTGCTTTTTGAGCTTGTGTTGCAGACCATATTGAGATGCCATTTTATGCAAGCTTAACCGAACTCATACATTTAGATGTTTTGGTTCTTGCAGGGGAAGTACATCATTAAAATGAGCATGTTTCCTCTCATGCCAGCCTCTGTTTTTACAACTTTCCTCTTGAGCAGCTGATATTTGGGTTCCCCAGATTTTCGGTGACATTATTTTTTATAGCTGTTCCAAGTCTGTCACAGGCCTATAAATAGAGCAGTTAAAATGTATATGTAGCTTTGTTATTATTTTCTGCAGATATCAGTCTCCACTGAAAATTCACAATTCCAGTTTGTTACATTAATTAAAGGGTTGACTAAATATATAAAAAAATAGTTAAATCATTCTCAGTTTGTGGTAAGAGAAGCCTAAGTCAATTGGTTTTCAAGGTAATTATTCTAAAATAGCTGCAGTCATTCATGGCTGTGTGTTAAGTGTTTTGATCTTGGACATACTGGATTAAACAATGGGTGCCAGCAGAGGTGAAAAAATGCCATATTCAAGTTGATGAGGTGCTAACTGCATTGGTTACTAGCTTGGTGGTGATTTTCATTTCATTGAATGAAAGGTTTGAATGCTAAGCTGTTTCACTTTTCTTATTCATTTCAATGTATTTATGTATCTTAATGTGTTAACCAGTGTAATCTATTCATGCATTCATCACATAGTAGTAAATTCAGGTACTGTCTAGGTGCATCCTGAGTAGAGACAAGGCTTGGCTTAATTGTTTGGAGGTGGGTATGCTCTTTTATGAAATGATATAGTATGTGTGTCACTTTCTACAGAATTCAGCTCAGTCGTGGAATTCACAGTCATAATGGAAGGTTGAACAAGAGGTTAGTGCAGCCTTCTTTTTATACATTACTACTTTTATAAGAATTTTACTTTTTTGCAATTGGTGGCATTGGGACTGTAAATGACTGTCATGATTTGCCATAGGTGAATTTAATTTTGCAATAAGTTTTACAGATAATTGTTATATTCTGATGTTTAAACAGTGTGTAGATTTTGTGCAAGACATTTGGAGACACAGTCAGCTTTGTAGGAGATGGCTGCTAGAAGAATTAATGGGACTTGTTTAGACTGCACACTTGGACTATACAGGTAAGTGAACATTTTTATGTTTGTGAAATTCTGATTTAAACTGTGTATTATCATAGGATCATAGGAAGTTACTAGGCTATTGCCCTGGGGCCCTTACAAGCCTAGCCAAGAATTTAGCCCATGTTTTGACAAGTCAGTACCCAATGCCAAAGGTGGAATATCAGGGGTGTATTTTCTGTTCCCCATCCAGTTATTCAGGTTAATGAGGTACCCTGCTTGATGTGGAACAGGAGTCTATTCCACAGAAGGGGAGATCCTGGGATACAAATATGTCACACCAAGTCCTATTGATGTCACACACCAGGTTGAGGTCATGTGTGCAGGTTACTCGAGTGGAACTGGACTTGCGGATATGCAGCAGTCCCATCAGGGTGGGGTCTGAGATTGCTTTGTATACCAGACAGAGGTCTCCTCTGAGGAGTCTGTAGGAGAATGAGTAGAGGCACAGGGCCTTTAGCCTATCTGTGTAAGGTAGATGTTTGAGGCCCTGGATCCTCCTGGTGCGGAACCTCTGTGGTCTCCACAGCTGCTGCATGTGCTTTGTGAGTCACGTGCCGAAAGGGACATTGTACTCAATAATGGGTCTTATAAGGGAAGAATGCAAGGATGTTATGACCAGCTTGTCCCTGGATGAGATACCCTTACTAGTGAGGTGGGCCAGGTAGAAAGCTTTCAGTACAACAGAGGCAATATGATGGTCAAAAGTCAGTTTGCTATCAACCTGGGTACCCAAGTCCCTCAAAACTGATTGCATGCTTACAACCTTGTTATTAATGTGATAATTTTTGGGGATGTCACGCTCCCCAAATGGAGATGACAATGCATTTTTTGGCATTCAATTTGAGGCAATGTTTCAGACACCAGTCATTTGTTTGGGTGAGACCCTCTTGGAGGATGTCTACATCACTAGGGGAATTGATGACAGTGCATAGCTTGCAGTCATCTCAAACTTGGACAGCCATAGCCCACAGGTTTTGGCCTGTACCTCAGAAAAGTATATCCCAAACAACAAAGGCCCTAAGACCAATCCCTGGAGTACACTGCTCATTATGGGTCAACTGCTTTGAGATGGCTTCCCCTATTCTGACTAGGTGGGTTCTATCAGTGAGCAAGTTTGCTACCCATCTGGTAACATAAGGATTGATGCCTAGTTGAGAGAGTTTATCTATTATACCTGAGTAGGGAATAGTATCAAAGTCTTTGGCCAGGTCAAGGTAGGTGGTATGCACAGTCTTCCCCTTGACCATGGCTTTGGTGACTGTCACAAAGAAGTTGAACAGATTTAACAAGCATAACCTCCCCTTGATGAATACCAAACTGTTTGGATTCGAGTGTATGGAGGTTGCCAATGTCCTTGTTAATGAAGTCCATGATAATCTCCTCCATGGCCATGCAGATTAGGCTAGTTAGGCTGCTGGGTTTATAATTTCCTGGATCAGTGGATGCTTCAACATTGTGCATCCTGACAGTGGCTGTCCTCCACTTGGCTGGGATGAAGCCTGTACTTAGGCTTTGGTTGAATGGGGTGCCTAATGGTGCTGCAAGTTCCAGCCTGAATTTGTGTAGGATGCAACCTGGGATGTTATTGGGTCCTATGGAGGCTGTATTTTTTGCCTTTGGGAGGGCAGTGATGACTTGCTCCCTAGAGATAAGGTGAGGGGGTCAGCAGCTGGGGATATCTTGATTTATTGATGGGGGGACAGACGGGTGAAGTTTTCACTGAACCTGTCTGCCAGCAAATGGGCTGTATCTATAGCGTTTGTGTATGTGGTGTCCTTGACCACCACTTCTGAGCAGGTCTGGGTGCTTCCCTTGAGATTGCGAACATATATGAAGAAAGCCTTGTGATTGTCTTTAGTAGATGTGGCCAGTTTGGAACTGACGTTTGATTTGGAGGATTTCACTAGTGCTCTTATTTGCTTCTTCTGAATAAGGAGCGATGGCTTCCAATTAGGCACCTGCTCCTTCTTGGTTCTGGACAGCAATTTTTTCCTTTTATTATAGAGTTTATTTATTGCACATGTCCACCAGACAGGTTTTGAGGAGGATGATTTTGTCCTTTCGGGTATTCCTGATTCCATGCAGCAATATAAATGCTCGTATAGTACTTTGGTGTAGGTTTGGACATATGTGCCAGTTCTCATGGAGGGGGAGGGGGCTGTGAAGCTGCTTATACCTTCCCTCAGGAGGCTGGAATCAGCTTTGGAGAATTTATTTCTGTTTGACACTAGCTAGAGGGGGTCATGAGAGATGGTGACTTCAAATGTGACCACTTTGTGGTCGGATCTTACCAGGAAGGGTGACACTGTAGGGATGCTGCAATGGTTACTCATGTTGGTTAATACCAAGTCCAAGATATTTTCAGCATTCTATTAGAGATGTACGTCATGCTTATTTCTGCGCAGGTATGGATGTGTCGGTAGTGACTGACAGAGGAAATGGGTGGGGAAATGTCCAATGACTGGCAGGCATGCTAATTCGCATGTCACGTCATGTGAAACTGCTGAATATTCATGCACGCATCCATTAGTTTCACAGTTAAAGAGGAAAAAAATATTACTTTTACTCTGTTTTGCAGGGGGCAAGGCCCCTGCACCCCTTGTGGGGGCACTGCACCTCCAGCCCCCACTTCTTTACAGATGTGGATGCCTTAAGGACAGGTGCCCAGTTAACATTGTACTGGCTGAAAATGTTTTACGAAGATGGTAGCAGCACTGTTGCACAACACTTGGTAAAGAAGGGGGGGGGGCTAATATTACAGAAGTACCAGTAAAATGTAACAGTCAGTATAGTGTCAAAGTGAAAAAAAAAACAACAGTTCAGCACTACGGCACAGGAATGAATATACAGCAGATCCCACAGGCCTCCAGGAATTGTTAGCCTGGAGGCATGTTTAGGGCGGTATTTGCTACTGCGCATCCTGCAAGGTTCTTCTCTAATAGCTTAATTTGTTGACTGCACTTCTTAGCTTAAGTTTTGTTTATAAGTTAACCTACAGGCTAATACACTCGTGTACTAGCCTTTGATAGCATTTAGTCGAAAAACCAAGCATTTACTGTATTTTCTGTCTGTGTGTGTAAAAAAAAGAAAAAAAAACAAAAAAAATACTTCTGCTTTCCTAACTTTCCTTGCTAGTTGTTCCAGTGATCAGATTTTGCTGATCCCTGGGCTTTGTATTTGGTTCCTGTGATCCTCCATTTTCTTGTGTGGCCAGAGGGAAGTTTCTTTACTCACCAGTGAGAGTGGGGAGTACTGAGCTGCCTGTTTGTCCTCAGAGGAGTGGTTTGAAACAGTAACTGGTAATTCATTGGCCATTTTGGGTCATTTCCTGCATTTTCCAGCCCCCTGCTATAAAGCACGCTTTGGCGGGCTTTTCTGGCAATAGAGAACTCAGCATAGCTCCTCGTGGTCCCCTGCAGAGTTCCTAGAGCAGCAGAGAGCAGAAAAAGCGACTTTCCTGATTCTAAGTATTTTTTAAAGATTTTTATTGCTCTTTTCGACCTTTTGTGCATTTCGACCACTGTTTTTGCGTATACTACTGTGATATTACCTGTTTTGTCTGTTTTTCTGAGCTTAATTTGTTGACTGCACTTCTTAGCTTAAGTTTTGTTTATAAGTTAACCTACAGGCTAATACACTCAAGTGTACTAGCCTTTGATAGCATTTAGTCGAAAAACCAAGCATTTACTGTATTTTCTGTCTGTGTGTGTAAAAAAAAGAAAAAAAAAACAAAAAAATACTTCTGCTTTCCTAACTTTCCTTGCTAGTTGTTCCAGTGATCAGATTTTGCTGATCCCTGGGCTTTGTATTTGGTTCCTATGATCCTCCATTTTCTTGTGTGGCCAGAGGGAAGTTTCTTTACTCACCAGTGAGAGTGGGGAGTACTGAGCTGCCTGTTTGTCCTCAGAGGAGTGGTTTGAAACAGTAACTAGTAATTCATTGGCCATTTTGGGTCATTTCCTGCATTTTCCAGCCCCCTGCTATAAAGCACGCTTTGGCGGGCTTTTCTGGCAATAGAGAACTCAGCATAGCTCCTCGTGGTCCCCTGCAGAGTTCCTAGAGCAGCAGAGAGCAGAAAAAGCGACTTTCCTGATTCAAAGTATTTTTTTAAAGATTTTTATTGCTCTTTTCAACCTTTTGTGCATTTCGACCACTGTTTTTGCTTATATTACTGTGATATTACCTGTTTTATCTGTTTTTCTGAGCTTAATTTGTTGACTGCACTTCTTAGCTTAAGTTTTGTTTATAAGTTAACCTACAGGCTAATACACTCAAGTGTACTAGCCTTTGATAGCATTTAGTCAAAAAACCAAGCATTTACTGTATTTTCTGTCTGTGTGTGTAAAAAAAAGAAAAAAACCAAAAAAATACTTCTGCTTTCCTAACTTTCCTTGCTAGTTGTTCCAGTGATCAGATTTTGCTGATCCCTGGGCTTTGTATTTGGTTCCTGTGATCCTCCATTTTCTTGTGTGGCCAGAGGGAAGTTTCTTTACTCACCAGTGAGAGTGGGGAGTACTGAGCTGCCTGTTTGTCCTCAGAGGAGTGGTTTGAAACAGTAACTGGTAATTTATTGGCCATTTTGGGTCATTTCCTGCATTTTCCAGCCCCCTGCTATAAAGCACGCTTTGGCGGGCTTTTCTGGCAATAGAGAACTCAGCATAGCTCCTTGTGGTCCCCTGCAGAGTTCCTAGAGCAGCAGAGAGCAGAAAAAGCGACTTTCCTGATTCTAAGTATTTTTTAAAGATTTGTATTGCTCTTTTCAACCTTTTGTGCATTTCGACCACTGTTTTTGCTTATATTACTGTGATATTACCTGTTTTGTCTGTTTTTCTGAGCTTAATTTGTTGACTGCACTTCTTAGCTTAAGTTTTGTTTATAAGTTAACCTACAGGCTAATACACTCAAGTGTACTAGCCTTTGATAGCATTTAGTCGAAAAACCAAGCATTTACTGTATTTTCTGTCTGTGTGTGTAAAAAAAAGAAAAAAAAAACAAAAAAATACTTCTGCTTTCCTAACTTTCCTTGCTAGTTATTCCAGTGATCAGATTTTGCTGATCCCTGGGCTTTGTATTTGGTTCCTGTGATCCTCCATTTTCTTGTGTGGCCAGAGGGAAGTTTCTTTACTCACCAGTGACAGTGAGGAGTACTGAGCTGCCTGTTTGTCCTCAGAGGAGTGGTTTGAAACAGTAACTGGTAATTCATTGGCCATTTTGGGTCATTTCCTGCATTTTCCAGCCCCCTGCTATAAAGCACGCTTTGGCGGGCTTTTCTGGCAATAGAGAACTCAGCATAGCTCCTCGTGGTCCCCTGCAGAGTTCCTAGAGCAGCAGAGAGCAGAAAAAGCGACTTTCCTGATTCTAAGTATTTTTTAAAGATTTTTATTGCTCTTTTCGACCTTTTGTGCATTTCGACCACTGTTTTTGCTTATATTACTGTGATATTACCTGTTTTGTCTGTTTTTCTGCGCTTAATTTGTTGACTGCACTTCTTAGCTTAAGTTTTGTTTATAAGTTAACCTACAGGCTAATACACTCAAGTGTACTAGCCTTTGATAGCATTTAGTCGAAAAACCAAGCATTTACTGTATTTTCTGTCTGTGCGTGTAAGAAAAAGAAAAAAAAAAAAAATACTTCTGCTTTCCTAACTTTCCTTGCTAGTTGTTCCAGTGATCAGATTTTGCTGATCCCTGTGCTTTGTATTTGGTTCCTGTGATCCTCCATTTTCTTGTGTGGCCAGAGGGAAGTTTCTTTACTCACCAGTGAGAGTGGGGAGTACTGAGCTGCCTGTTTGTCCTCAGAGGAGTGGTTTGAAACAGTAACTGGTAATTCATTGGCCATTTTGGGTCATTTCCTGCATTTTCCAGCCCCCTGCTATAAAGCACGCTTTGGCGGGCTTTTCTGGCAATAGAGAACTCAGCATAGCTCCTTGTGGTCCCCTGCAGAGTTCCTAGAGCAGCAGAGAGCAGAAAAAGCAACTTTCCTGATTCTAAGTATTTTTTAAATATTTTTATTGCTCTTTTCGACCTTTTGTGCATTTCGACCACTGTTTTTGCTTATATTACTGTGATATTACCTGTTTTGTCTGTTTTTCTGAGCTTAATTTGTTGACTGCACTTCTTAGCTTAAGTTTTGTTTATAAGTTAACCTACAGGCTAATACACTCAAGTGTACTAGCCTTTGATAGCATTTATTCGAAAAAACAAGCATTTACTGTATTTTCTGTCTGTGCGTGTAAAAAAAAGAAAAAAAAACAAAAAAATACTTCTGCTTTCCTAACTTTCCTTGCTAGTTGTTCCAGTGATCAGATTTTGCTGATCCCTGGGCTTTGTATTTGGTTCCTGTGATCCTCCATTTTCTTGTGTAGCCAGAGGGAAGTTTCTTTACTCACCAGTGAGAGTGAGGAGTACTGAGCTGCCTGTTTGTCCTCAGAGGAGTGGTTTGAAACAGTAACTGGTAATTCATCGGCCATTTTGGGTAATTTCCTGCATTTTCCAGCCCCCTGCTATAAAGCACACTTTAGCACGCTTTTGCGCGATTTAGCGCGGAGTTGCCACAGGAGCACACAAGAGCAGTGTCGGTTAATCAAGGTTAAACTATTCGGGCTACCTAAAGTCCGCTCTTCAAATTTTTCCTTAAAACAGCCTTCCTTGAACTGTACTACTGATCATACCAGCGTATTCTATATCTAAAAAGTTCAGCTCTACTTAATTCTTAAGTAGACTATTCTCTATCTGTAAAGCCTAGCACTTGCTCCTAAAGTACTTTTTACCTTGATATAGCATTTTTATTATACTTAGTACCCCACCAGCCTTAAAAACCCCTTCTCGATCACCCACACCCCCCGGAGTCTTTTTAAAGTTTTTGTCTATTCCTTCTAGCATGTCGAGGGATCAGTTGCTAGTGTCCTCTCCTGCTCAGCTGGTGAATCTGGGAATATTGAGGCAATGTTACAATTGCCTCATGTACACAGACAACCCTCTCCTTCTCCCACAAAACACAAATACATGCGAGAGATGCAACTATACAGCCAAACTGAAGGTTGAGCTCTCTCAACATAGGACTGGCAAGACCAGACAGGAGGAGAAGGTAACCACACACACACCACAAACCCAGTCTCACATAGTACCATCACAACTTCAAATCATACACATAAACACACAAAGACATACTCGGAGGCTCTGATCAAAAATCTACCAAAACAGCAGAGGCCACCAAAGCAGACACCCAAACAACTGCCACCTCAAGACAAAACACATGCAACACATAGACCACATAGTCAGTGTGCCAAACAGTCACAGCCCTTAAGGCCAAACACAATGCCAGACACACTCGTCATTGGTGACTCCATAGTCAGACACACTGACGTCCCGCTCACCAGATTGAGTAAGAAGAAGGTCACAGTAAGCTGCCTGTTGGGCGCTAGAATCCACCACATAACGCAAGCACTCAGGTCTCTCAACAGCAGGTACAAGTACAACTCAGTCATTGTCCACGCTGGTGTGAACGACCTGAGATGTACCTCCCTGGACTACATGAGAAGAGACATAGAGGAGCTCTCTGATTATGTAGCCCAGGCAGGTATGACCCTGACCTTGAGCAGTATCCTACCTTCACCAAGAATGATGCCACAATACAGAGATAAGATGATCAGCTTTAATAATTGGCTTAAACTCTGGTGTCATTCAAAGGGGATCCAATGTCTGTCTGCCTGGGATGACATGCTGGACAAGCCACGCTGCTTCACAAGGGACGGCTTACACCTGTCACCGCTGGGCTTCCGGATATTGGCAAAGGCTCTTGCCACCACCATAGTGCCTTTTTTAGGCAAGGCTCAAATTCTAAACCTACCACCCTAGAACACAAAAAAGGAAAAAAAACTAAGGGTAATGCTGCTCAATGCCAGAAGTCTCAACCTCAAGATGCACGCACTCGAGGCCCTTCTCAGTATGGAGAACATCGATGTCTGTGCTGTGACTGAAACCTGGTTCAAGGCTCCTGAGAGCACCCCAGCACTATCAGGTTTTACCTCATATCATGCGTTCCGGCCCCAAAATCCGGACACCACCAAGAAAGGAGGGGGGGTGTCCATATTCATCAAGGACACCCACACCTCAAGGTTGGTGGCAACGCACAATGCATCGGAGACCATCCAGGTGCAATTAACCATAGGCAAGACTGTTCTGCAATTTGTAGCATGTTACAGGCCACCCTCTCAAACTCAGGAACCTCACATAGCTTTCCTGAAAACACTGGAGGGGATAAATGTATCTCCAAATACCATCATACTAGGTGACTTCAACTACCCGAATACAGACTGGGAGCACTACTCTAGCCCCAACACTCTAGCCCAAAGGTTCCTAGAGTTCATAAACTCAAATGCTATGGAACAACTAGTCACCATCCCCACAAGAGGTGAAAACATACTTGATCTCATCATCACGAACATGGGGTCACAAAGTTCAACACCGGACGTATACCCCTCACTGGTGAGATCAGATCATAAACTAATCTCACTGGAAGTCCACATCCCGCCCCCGCCTGAGATAAAAAAGACCACAGTGAAGAACTTCTCAAAAGCCGACTTCACACTTCTGAAGACTAGTGTTGTCTCTTTTAAGGCCCCTGAGCCTGCGGAAACCATTACTCAAGCCGCTGAATCACTTACAAATGCCTTCTACCAGCACCTACAGGACTGCATGGATCAGGCAATCCCAAGCAAAACAAAGACTCTTTGTACCAAAGGCAAGCGTCCAGTCTGGTGGACCCCAGCCATAAACAAGTTCTACAACAAAAGAAGGAAGCTATTCCAAGATAGAGCAAAATCCCTAAAAGGTAAGACACCTTTGATCATTATAAGTAAAAAACTACGATCTCTCATAAAATCATCCAAGGCAAATTTTGAGAGAAAAATCGCTAAGGACTCAAAAGACAATCATAAGGCCTTCTTTAGCTATATCAGAAATCTGGGAGGAAACTCCCAGATATGCTCAGAATTAGTTCAAAATGATGTAAAAATCACTGAACCTACAGACATTGCCAACATACTGGCTGACAGGTTCAGTGCAAACTTCTCCCCCCCTCCCCCCCAAAATGAGAGATCTCTATACCAGAGGATTGTAGCCCCCCAAACATCTCTAACACTCAGGTGAGAACTGCTCTCTCCAAGGCAAAAAACACAGCATCCATGGGACCAGATGGTGTCCCCGGTTGTGTGCTCCACGAACTCAATGAAGAATTAAGCCCGCAGTTAGGACAGCTGTTTAATCTTAGCCTCACCTCAGGATACGTACCCAATGAGTGGCGTACGGCTACTGTGGTCCCACTTCACAAAGGTGGTGCCTCCACCGACCCTGGAAATTACCGTCCCATCAGCTTGACAAGCCTGATCTGCAAAGCTATGGAGAGGATCATAAATGAACTCATAAATAAAGACATAGGGGACTTGCAGACTTTGGATCCAACCCAGTTTGGCTTTGTCAAAGGCAGATCATGCCTTTTAAACTTGGTTGACTTTTTCGAAACAGTCACCAAGGCCATTGATGAGGGAAAGGCAGTCCACACAGCCTACCTCGACCTGGCTAAGGCTGTCAACACAATATCCCAATCAGGTATCATTGATAAACTCATCAGCTTAAATGTTAACCCATACGTTACAAGATGGGTAGCAAACTGGCTAAGTGACAGAACCCACAGGGTGAGAGTTGCTGGCACCATGTCAGACTCAAAGCCTGTCACAAGTGGTGTCCCACAGGGCTCAGTCCTGGGCCCACTCTTGTTCGGCATCTACTTTTCAGAAATACAAGCAAACACAGGAGGATTATGGCTGACAAAATTTGTAGATGACTGCAAACTGGGTGCCATAGTCGAGAACACATCTGACACAGATATCCTTCAGAAGGGTCTCATAGAAACGGATAACTGGTGCCAGAGCCATGGACTAAAGTTAAATGCCAAAAAATGCATAGTCATACCCTTTGGGAAAAACAAGGTTACCCCCAGCTACCATATAGGTGGAAATCCACTGAGCACAGAAGAGGTTATCAGGGATCTGGGGACCCAGGTTGACCGTAACCTTTCGTTTGACACTCACGTTGCCAAAGTAGTTAGGAAGACCTTCTACATTGCCCACCTGATCATGAAGAGATTCACATCTAGATCAAGGGAGGTCATCGTCCCCCTGTACTCATCACTCATCAGACCAATGATTGAGTACAATGCCCCATTCGGAATGTATCTGACCCGACACTTGCAGCAACTGGAAAGGCCCCAAAAGTTCCTCACCAAAAGGATAAAGGGTCTCAAAAATATGTCTTATGCTGCCCGACTGAAGGAACTCCAGCTCTATTCAGTCGCTTACCATCTGCTCAGAGGTGACCTGTGCTTGACATACAAGGCCATGTCCAACCCAGAACTGATGAACATGCTGCACCTCAAAAAGTCTAGATCCCTCAGAACTACAAGGGCGGGAGACTTAAACCTTGACACGGTTATTAATAGGACGTGTTGGAGGGACAGATTCATCACCCAGAGACTCCCCATGCTGTGGAACAAAATCCCGGTACATGTGAGGCAGAGCACCTCGCTGGCCTTGTTCAAGAGAAATCTTGACCAATGGATGGGAGATTGCAGATATACCCCAGGGATTACCTCAGTGTCACTGCTTGACAGAGGCACAACAACATAATGGGCATAGTATCCTTCAAACTAAAGGGGTGGCGAAAGCCACAAAACTCTGGGCTAGGCTTATAAATGCCCTCGGGCAGATAGCCTAGTATGAACCTATGAACCTATGAATAGAATGCCATATTTTCACCTGTTGTGGGGGTGTCAACCAGCTGGTCCAAGGGATTTGCATTGACGAAATCAAGGAATCTCTGGGCATTTGTGCTTTGGCATGAGTAGTTCTTCCAGTCTATGGTTGGATAGTTAGTCACCTAGGATCAAGTTAAAGGATTGAATCTTAATAGATTTGAAGAGGTCCAGATAGGTGGATTGGGCATTTTGAGTCAAAGTTGGGGGTTTGTAGCTACCTATGATTTAAACAGGGGCCCTGTTAAGTTAACTACATCTGGAGTGCCTCCTGTGCATCATACTGTTTGACTAGCCTGGAGCTGTATATCTCTTTTATATATATTTTAGCTTTACCTCCTTTTACTTTGCTGCCCACAGTTTGAGGTCGGAATGTATGATAGGATGTGTCACCTTGTATGGCTGAGTTGCTCACCGCAGCTTTGAACCAGGTTTCTGTGACTGTAGAAATGTCAGTATCTTTCAGAATGCTTGCAATGAGTGCAGTTTCATGTTTAGACTCCTAGCATTTAGCAGCATGACCTTTAATTTGCATTTTGATGAAATTTTCATGTTGGTAGTTTTGACCTCATAGCGTTGTCTAAAAAAGGCACTATGGGGGAGGCAAGAACCTTTGCCAGGAGCCTGAATCCCAAGGGAGACAGATGTAGGCCACCTCTGTCAAAGCATCATGGTTTGTCAGTTATGTCTTCCCAAGCTGTCTGTCAGGTACTGGATCCCCCTGGAATGACACCAGAAACTAATCCAATTGGTTAGCAGACTTTTTGCTGTTCGGGGTGGGGATGTTGGGAGATCTCATGAAGTGATGTATGTTTGTCACTTTCCACAGAAGTCACCTCAGCTGACAACTTAGTCATAGCAGAAGGTCGAAGAGATTAATGCAAGCTTCTTATCAATTGCTATTTTGTAAGAATTTTTTTTTGTGGTTGGTGGTACTAGGCTTATGACTTACAGTCAGTATGACTTGTAAAAGGAGGGGTGCTGAATTTCTGTCCCTTTCTGGTAAGTTTTATATATAATGGCCATGTTTTGTTGCTTAGGTAGTAGGTTGGTTTTGTGAAAACAGTTTTGAGAAATGATCAGCTATGTAGAAGCAAGTGGCTACAAGAAGAATTCACATAACTTGATTGTACCGCACAATGGGACATTACAGGTAAGTGAACATTTCTATGTTTGGGAGATTCCTATTTAAACTGTGAATTATGTATGCCATCTTTTGTGTGTAGTGGAATTACAGAAGAAACTAAGTGGAAAGGATGCATTTCATGTGCTTGCTGCATTTTTTTAACATTTAAATAGAGTATCAATTTAAAAAGTATAACACTTTGCACTCTAGGTTTTATTTTATTTTACTTTTTTGTTGTTGTCAGTTTTACTGTGTATTGTGTGAGTGGTTATTTTTGCATATGGGTGAGATTTCCACACATTATTAGCTTATTTTTCTTTATATTTGTTGACTGCATTAGGGTTGACATTTTTTCTGATATACAGGATTTATTTTAAGCTGTGTGGTAATTTCCTGGCCAGTCTTTCTGTAAGACCCTTTATACAGATTAAGTAAGTATTTGTAGTGCATATGACCACAGTGGGTATTTGTAGTGAATATGACCACAGTGGGTATTTGTAGTGCATATGACCCTAGTGGGTATTTGTAGTGCATATGACCCTAGTGGGTATTTGTAGTGCATATGATCCCAGTGGGTATTTGGCTTCAGTTTTCAAATACAGGTATTGCAGTGAAGCATAAGAAGATTGCTGAACTCTTGCGTGTGTCATTATTTGAACGACACGTTAAACTAAAATCCAATCTACACAAGCTGGTGGTAGCTCAGGTGGATGTAAAAATCCCACATTAATTATCAAAAAGTGTAGAGGAATTTTCCCCAATACCCTTACCAAATTTTCCCCAGGTCAGCATTTATACTAACTTAGGTCTTCAGTGAAAAGAAGCCATAGGTTTACTGGGACTAACCTGGCTAATAAAATATACATAACATGCATATGTGTGTTATCTCTTAGCCAAAGACCTCTGATTTTGACTCATGTTTTCCCTCAAAACATTTTTTCCTGTTACCTCAGTCAGGATTAGTTACTCAGTATGCCAGTCATTAGAATGTCTTACTTCTTACTCTTCAGAGAAAGCATGTTAATATATAATATGTTCTATTAGCTTTCAGAGTCAATTCTATTAATATTTTAGATTTTTTTGTATTAACTTTCAAAGTGAATTGTATGAATATATATATTTTTTATTTCGGGCCTCTGTCCCCCATTATTGTTTGGTTCTTTAGTGACTGTATGCTAAGAGTGAGTGAGTGAGTGTGTGTGTGTGTGTGTGTGTGTGTGTGTGTGTGTGTGTGTGTGTGTGTGTGTGTGTGTGTGTGTGTACATGTACATAAGTGTGTGTCTATGTCCCCTACACATGTAACACACATGGACAGGGGGGTGGTATCGCAAGGTACCACAGATACACACACATCCAGGTTGTTGGCACAGCACAAAGCATCAGGGCCTACTCATGTGCATCTAACAGTGTGTCGGACTGCCATCTGGTTCATAGCCTGGCACACATTACCCTCCCATACACAGGCAGACCACCTATCCTCCGTAACAACACTGGCAATATGACAGTCTCAAGGACTGTGTTTATATGGCTGGACTGCATCCAGCCACACATTGTGTGTGAGCATTACTGTAGCTACAACACACTAGTTGAAGGGTTCACAGCATGAGGTCACTGAATTGCAGTGGAATGACATGTTACCACTACCACTACCACAACAGGTGGGAACATGCAGCACCTGTACATCGACCACATGTACACTACATGGCCCAGACCAGATGTGTAGCCCCTGCTGTAGGTATTTTGCCATATACACCCACACTATATAGACACATACCACGTGCGGACCCTGCACAGTAAGACACAGTCATAGTGGTATACATTGCAAATAACATTTATCCACTCAAGGCATGTGTCAGACATGGTAACTACTGCAGGTCACAGGTATTTATGTGTATGTGTCACACACATACATCATGTGTGCAATGCCATTGCTGGTTTAGGCAATGGCATGCATCGTTATGTAAAAAGACCCACACAAGGTCATACTGTGTGACACAACCACACGTGGCAGTTGTGTGTTACCAAAACATACCTATCTGTACCCTGACAATGGTAATGGACACAGTAGCAGAGCGCACTATTGCCATTACTAGCCAACTAACACTGTTTGGCTGTGCTGATATTGTGGTGACATCCCCTGTGTTTACTGTGGGAATATGCAGCATTTGCTGTATTGTAGTATCTGCCAAATGGATCTGTTCTCTCACACTTGCATTTACACACACCCTACTACCCCCACACACACACACACGCACACTTGCCATTTGCAGGATTCATTCCCCTACCTAACTAAGTCACGACACGTGACAGATACACATTAGCAAAGCGCACTATTTGGATTACTACATAGTTCCTCTTCTCTGGCTGTACTCATAGGGTGCTGACAACATCAGTATTTTGAAAGGGTAATGTGCATCAGGTAGTGTGATTCCCTGATCGCCAAAACTAACATGTTTTTCATACGGAAATGCACACACACAAACACCCCACATCCACACACTTGCCACCTGCAGGTTTCAAACCCCTATCTAAATATGTTCTGGCACTTGAGAGTGACGCTGTAGCATGTTGCGCTATTCCGAGTACTGGCAGTTGTCTCTTCTCAAGCTGTTTGTATAGGGTGCTGTCATCATCACTGTTTGGAAAGGGTAATGTGCATCTTGTAGTGTGATCCCCTGATTGAATAAAGGTACATGTTTGTCATACAAAACTGCACACACACAGAGTCCCCACATCCAAACACACACACATTCCTTTTACAGGTCTCAAACACCTACCTAACTATGTTATGACACTTGTGATGTACGCATTAGCGGAGCGCGCTATTTGCATTACTAGGAGGTTTCCCTTCTCCTGCTGTACTTATAGTGTACTGACATCAGTGTTTAGAAAGGGGAATGTGCACCCTGTAGTGTGTTCTCCCAGTTGGCAAAAGGAACATTTCCCTTCCACCAATTTGCACACACACTAACCCCCCTCACACAAACACACACACTTGCCATTTGCAGGATTCAAACCCCTACCTACCTAGAGAGAAACGCATTAGCGGAGCGCACTATTTGAATTACTGTGAGGTTTCCCTTCTCCTGCTGTACTTATAGGGTGCTGACATCATCAGTGTTTAGAAAGGGGAATGTGCACCCTGTAGTGTGTTCTTCCAGTTGCCAAAAGGCACATTTCCCTCCCACCAATTTGCACACACACTAACCCCCCTCACACAAACAGACACACTTGCCATTTGCAGGATTCAAACTCCTACGTATCCTGTGTTACGGCTAGGATTAAACAGCAGCCTTATGTGTGGGTTTAGTTCATCATTGAGTTCATGTGGCACACAGCTGGGGACAGCATACGGTCACATTGATGCTGTTACTTTTACTTTAGAGAGGGCAGCTCTCACCTGGCCATCTGTAATGTTTGGGAGGCTACACTCTGCTGGGATAGATATTTCTCCTTTTGTGGGGGAGGGAGGGGGGAAATATGCACTGAACCTGTCTGCCAGTACGTTGGCAATGTCTGTGGCTTCAGTAATTTCTGTATCATTTTGGACCTCTTATGAGCATATCTGGGTGTTTCAACCCATGTTTCTAATATAGCTCAGGAAGGCCTTATGATTGTCTGTTGTGTCTTTAGCTATTCCTCTCTCAATGGTGGCCTTGTATGATTTTATGAGTGATCGTAGTTGTTTACTTGTAATGATCAGAAACGCCTTCCCTTTTAGGGATGTAGTTCTCATGTGGTAGCTTTCTCCTCTTGTTGTACATTTTGTTCATGGCTGGGGTCCACCAGACTGGCCACATGCCTTTGGTGGACAGGGTCTTGATTTTATTTTGGATTGCTTGATCTGTGCATTCCCGGAGGTGCTCGTAGAAAGCATTTGTAAGGGTTTCAGCAGCATGGGTTGTGGTTTCCACTGGTTCGGTGGCCTTGAAGGATACCACTCCAGTCTTGCGAAGTGTGAAGTTGCCTTTTGAGTAGTTCTTCACTGTGGTTGTTTTTGCTGGGTGTGGTGTGGGGGCGGGATGTGTATCTCCATTGACATTACTTCATGGTCTGATCTCACCAATGAGGGATATACTTCCGGTGTGGAGCATTGTGTCCCCATGTGTGTGATGATCAGGTCTAGTATATTTTCTCCTCTTGTGGGAATGGTGACTAGTTGTTCCATAGCATTTGGGTTTATGTACTCCAGGTACCTTTCGGCTAGGGTGTTAGGGCTTGCATAATATTCCCAGTCTATGTTTGGGTAGTGGAAGTCACCCAATATGATTGTGTTTGGAGAGACATTCATATTCTACACTGTCTTCATGAAGGCTGTGTGGGGTTCCTGAGTTTGAGAGTGGTGTGTAGCATGCTAAGAACTGTAGGGTGGTTTTGCCCATGGTTAATTGCACCTGGATGGTCTCCGATGCTTCGTGCATTGCCGACAACCTGGAGGTGTGGGTATCCTTTGTGAATATGGATACTCCCCCTCCTTTTGTGGTTCGTTCCAGATTTTGGGGCCGGAATGCATGATATGAGGTAAAACCTGATAGTGCCAGGGTGCTCTCACAAGCCTTGAACCAGGTTTCAGTCACAGCACAGACATCCTTGTTTTCGATACTGAGAAGAGATTCAAGGGTGTGCATCTTGAGGTCTACACTTCTGGCATGGAGCAGCATTACCCTTAGTTTGTTTCATTTTTGTGTTCGAGGGCGGTAGGTTTGTCATTTGAGCCTTGCCTAAACAAGGCACTATGGGGGTGGCAAGTGCCCTGGCCAATATCCAGAAGCCCAGGGGTGTAAGGTGCAAGCCATCCCTTGCAAAGCAGCATGGCTTGTCGAGCATGTCATTCCAGGCAGACAGACATTGGATCCCCTTGGTATGACACCTGTGATTTTGACCTTTATTAAGGCTGATCATTCTGTTTCTGTCTTGTGGCATCAATCTTGATGAGGGTAGAATACTGCTCAGGGTCAGTGTCATACCGGCCTGGGCTACTTAATCTGAGATCTCAAGTATGTCTCTTTTCATGTAGGGAGGTACATCTCAGGTTGTTCACACCAGCATGGACAATGAGTGAGTCATGATTGTACTTGCTGTGGGGTGTCCTCAGTGCTTGTGTTATGTGGCAGATTCTAGCACATGACAGACAGCGTACTGTGACCTTTTCCTTGTTCAGTCTGGTGAGTGGGACGTCAGTGTGTCTGACTATGGAGTCACCTATTACAAGTGTGTCAGGCATTGTGTTTGGCCTTTGGGGCTGTGACTGTTTAGCACACTGACTTTGTGAGTATGTGTTGCATGTGACATGTTTTTGGGTGGGCTGCAGCATGTCTGACCATGTCAGTTCTGTCCGTGGTATGGTTTGCATCACCTCTGGTGACATAGGTGTTCATATTTTAGCTGGTGAGCATATCTATCATGAACACATAGGGTATTGTATGGCAGCATTTGCAAGGTCCAGCTATGCTGTGTGGACCACGTTGCCCTCATCAATGGCCTTCACGACTGTTTCACATGACCCATACATGTTTAGGGGCATGATCTGCTCTTAAGACAGCCACACTGGGTGGTGTCCGGTGTCAGTAGATCCACAATATCTGTATGTCTGCAGTACATGCTGATCCTTTCCATAGCTGGGTAGACCAAGCTTCTCATGGTTCTGGGGTGGTGGTTCTTAGTATCCATTCAGGAAACACCTTTGTTGACATCAACCAGTGCTGTTGTACACTGCTCTTTGTGTACATTTCCCGTGGTAAGGCTGACATCATGTCAGGGAGGCAGCAGTCTGCTGGGGTAGATACATTTCATTGTGGGGGGGGGGGTTGCACAGCACCTGTCAGGATGCATGTTGGCAATATGTGTGTGTGTTTGGTATGTTGTTTGTGATATTTGTGTGATCCAGGGCATATGTGTGAATTCCCAACACACTTCCTACCATCAGTTGAGGAAGACTTGGGATTACCATGCGTGTCCTTTATAATGTGTATCATCATAGGTTCATAGGTTCATACTAGTCTATACACCCTAGGGTATTACTTGACACATGGCATTCATGCCTCAGGTGGTGCTGCAGGGCTGCCTCTGTCGGATGCACATATTACACTCCCTGTACATGTGTGTGAGCAGGTCAGGTCATTTTAGGCATCCATGTTATTATTTGAGTGAGTCAGAGGGGGTATCATTCCCAGGGTTCCTACTGAGACAGTGTATGTGCTATGTGTTGCCTCTTTGCTAAGGCCAGGGCATACTGGGCATGCCTCCTTCTGCCTACTGGGGCAGGCTCAGGTTGTTCCTCCTCCGAGTCACGCTCTGCCTCTGATGGCCTTGGCAATGGTGGGGGCTGTTTTGCATGGCCCTGTGCTGGTCCAGCTGCAGCTGTTTTCGCAAGATCATATTATGTAGCATAGCACATATCATGACCATTTGGGTACATGTAGTTGGTGTGTACTGCAAGGCTCCACCAGATGTGTCCAGACACCGGAACCATGACTTGAGCAGCCCAAACACACACTCTATGACATTATGTGTTTGTGCGTGTGCCTCATTATGGCGTTCCTGTTCAGGTGTGTGTGCGTTTCTGATGGGTGTCATCAGCCACGGCTCCAGTGCATAGCCTGCATCCCCCACTAGGTGTCCGTGTGGGAAGTCCCCACTGGCAAATGTCTGGTACAGCTGCGTCAAATGCCAGATGTGGGAATCGTGGTAGCTCCCAGGGCAGCCAGCACACACATTCATTATTATGCCCTGGGCATCACACACGACCTGGCAGTTGATGGAGGGGTAACCCTTGCGGTTAATGTAGGCCCTACCACGTTCACCGCTTGGTGCTTTGATGCATATGTGCATGCAGTCTATTGCACCAAGTACCTCAGGGTATCCTGCTATCTGCTGGAAGAGACGCATATTGCTGGCCAGTACCTCACGGGCATTGGGGAAATATACATGATCACCAACATGTACTGACATGGCATCCAGGAACTGGTGCAGTACCCTGGAGGCTGATGCCTGTGATATCCCCATCATATCACCAGTTGGTCTCTGGAAGGTACCTGTTGCTGGTATTCTTAGGCCAACACATACCTTGGTTTCCACTGGGATGGGTTTCCCTCTGTTGGTTCTGTGTGTGAGGCGTGGCCTGCAGAGCTCAACAATTTGCTGCAGGAGGTCTCTGTCCACTCTGTAGCGCTCTACTATCTCCAGCTCATGTAACCCGTGGTAGGTGACCCTGGGCCTGTATGCTCTTCTTCGTCTCCTCACTGTGGGTTGTCTGGCAGCATCTGCATTGTCACCACCCTCAGCAATTCGCCTATGTCTGATTATGACAGCTATGGCAGCCCCTAGCATTTCTGCTCTGAGTTCAGCTTTTTCAGTTTTAACTTCTGATAGCTTACTCCTGTCTTTCAGTGTCTCTTGAGAGAAACATCCTGCAGTGCTCTTTGCAGAGTTTTAAGTGCTGGGTTGGGCTTCTATTCTGCCTGTGTAATTGCCTGCTTCCAATTGCTTTCACCTGCTAACTCCAGCAGTATTCCCTGTCAGCTTCCTAGTAATTTTGTTGTTTGCTCTTTCCTCTCTGTTTCCTTAGGGGGGAGCAATGTGCACACCAGCAGAAATGTGCTCACAGTGGCTTACACGCGCGCACACATACTTACATGGTTTAGACTCGGCTTGTTCATGTTAAAACGCGCGTACACCCGCGCAAACAACCTTATACATCAGGCAACAGGCTTCCAGGTGCTTACACTGCCTTACACGCGCGCAGACAGTGTTAAACATTTACCAACACGCTCCCACATGCTGAGTCTGCCTTACACATGCGCACACGTGTGCATGCACATCCAACAAGAAACTTTGAGTGTAGGGACAGTGTACACCCTCCATTTCTTGACTTTCCCTGACTTATGTTGTGCCACTCCTCTTTCCCTGATGTGTGTCTGTCATCTGTCATGTTACACTGCCCTCCAATGTCATGCATTTGTTTCTAACATTCCCCCCTGTGATGTCACCTACCTCTTACTCTGTTCGTCCCCATTATGTAACTCTTACACTACTCAGACAGTACTCATCAGCTATGTGACTGTGGGGTTCAGTATCCTAACACTCATTTACATAAGATTGCCTACTAATGCTTAGTTGCATCTCTTAGACTCAGCTTCCCCCCTTAGCAACCACTACACGGTGGCCATGTTGTTTTAGGTCTGCTGGTCCCTGCATTGTCATTCCTTGTATTGCATAAAACCCACATTTGTGGGTTTATAACCTTCGTTTGTATGTTTTATACAGCGCAGCCCGTTTGTGCGGGGCTGCGCTGCGTTTAAACATGAATGATCGCCGAAAAAAAAAATTATATTTTTAATATTTTGGCATCGGGTTATTTTGCCAATGGCCTCATATTTGGCCATTGGTATGCTGGCTGAGTCATATGCACCCTTTTTTTGGAGCTGACATGGCTCCGTTGTGGAATTTGCAGAAACGTACTCAGTTGTCAACTGAGTACATTTCTGCAGCTAAAACGTCTCTTACACGGACTGCTTTCTGCTTCGTGGATCGCTAATATACCTCATTTGCATGCATTTCAGCTGCAAGTGAGGTATTTAGCATATCCACGCCCGCTCCGTGTAAGAGACGTTTTAGCTAGTCTCTTACACGGACTTCAGGGCTGTTCCTGGATCGCGAGGGCTGCATGGAGTCTTACACTACTCTTAGACTCCGTGCAAGCCTTTGTGAATCCTGTGTTATGTGTATTTGTTTGATATTTTGAAATGTTTGTGCTTCTTTATGTACATGTTTGGGGGTGAGTAAATGTGAGTTCAGCATATTATTGTTGGATTTTCAGACATTAAGGTTATAGAAGTATCTCATTTCCCCCATTTTTATTGAGTCTCAGAGTTAGTATACATTTAAGTTGTAGTGGTGTGGGATTAAATTGGGTTGCTGTAGGCATTTTGACCCCCTACAAAATCCTCTTTTTAATGGAAGATGTAGTTATACATATTAACTCCAACAGTGTCCAAATTAAAAGGCACATAGAATTACATGGTGCATTTGACTAAACATGCTGACTGTAGTGCAAACTGAGACAGAAACTTGCACCAACAAGCACTTTTACTAAATGATAAATTGACTAACAATGGTTCTGTCATATATCCATGGTATTAAACAAAACAGCAGAGGCAATTCCATAAAATAATCTGATTTTTATTCCACAAGAAAAATATTTGCGTAGATACTTCTTTAGCACAGATAAGATAATAAAAGCTGCAATGTCTCCCATATTAGTTCAGCTGCAGTTGCAAGGAGAATTCACACAACTTCCTCCTGTCTGGATTCTTGGTAGAAAGCTTCCATGATCTTTAGGTTCTTCCATCTTGTCACTTCTTTTGTTACAATTCACTTACCAGAACCTCTGTTCAAGGCAGAAATGTCCCTGCATCAATAAGGCAGCATGCCTAATTGCCAGGGACACAGTTCTCTTTTTAATACATCACACAATAAGATTATTGCTTTGCAACAGGACTCTCTTTGGCGACCTCTCAACACAAACCCATTTAAAACAGTTTACAACATATTATTTACAATATATTTGCTATTTACAACAAAATACTTTATGGTACCACAACATTATTTTATCATTCTTTCACTCACAGGGTAGGTACCACTAGTACCTTAACTACATGGGCCAAAGGGGGCAACTATCCTGGTTGTAAGATGTCAGGGATCACAATCAGCAGTCAATTGTCATTCATTGCCAATGATTAAGCTCTGTCAAATGAATAGGTTTAGTAGATTAGAGTGATTAGACTGCAGCTTTTGCTGCTACAGTTTAGCAATTTTAAGGGAGACATTTTCCTTTTCTTTTTGGTATTCAGCTTAGTAAGTGTGGACTGATCAGTGCACCAAATAGGATTCATATGAGTTTCAAGGCTGTTTCAGCCTAATAACCATGAAGGCCTTGCCAATAGTCACTGTCATGCCTTAGCTTTGGTATAAGTGACCCTGTAGACCATGTCCTTGCAGCAAGCTTTGGTATGGGTTTGTGTGAATCATATGAACTGTCTGGGTGATACACAGACACATTACATATAATAGCCTGGGCATTACAGACCACCTAGCATGATATGGAGTGAAACCCCTTCCAATTTGTGTACAAAATGTGTGAATCATATGAACTGTCTGGGTGATACACAGACACATTACATATAATAGCCTGGGCATTACAGACCACCTAGCATGATACGGAGTGAAACCCCTTCCAATTTGTATATTTCAGGCCATCTGCATCTGATTAATCCTTGATAGTAACATGGGTACACTCTGTACTTCCTGGCACATCAGAGAAATGAATGATGTCACAAAATAGCCCATACGCTGTTGGTTCTCAACTCCTCGCTGTCTTGAGCAACCATTTATGCTCTTCCACATACTGTAGCATGTTTGTGTCTTTCGGCTTTTCCCGGTTAGGGGTCGCCACAGTGGAACTCCGGTCCACTAATCATTGCCAGTTGATTTTTACGTACCGGCTTGCCAGGTCTGACGCACAACCTTCAACAAAGGTACGCCAGTTCATGCATGTCTCCACGCAGAAGACGCTCTAGCTGAGAATTGAACTGGACAGCATCTTACTGTGAGGCGACAACGCTACCACAGCATCACAACCACATGTTTTCTAAATGGTATGGCTGTGGTACACCTAATATGACACCCCTAGCTTCATGGAATGTACCTGTAGCTAAGACGATCAGTGCTACCCATAAGATTGTATCCACATGATTGGGCACACCAGACAACCACCAGGATTTTGATTGTGGGTGGGCAAGTTTGACTTGGCCCCTTACTGCATCCCTATCTACTCAGAGAAATTGGTCCATGTCTTATCAGACTTTTGTGTGATAGTAGGACAGGTGTCAGTTTCTCCTTCTGTATAGTATAGGTAGTATGACACACAACATTGTGAACACTGGCTCTACCAATGGCTATCAACATAAGCTACTGCTGCTATTCCTGTCATGGCTTCCATCATCCACACCATGGTTCTTGCAGTTCAGAATTGGTATGCACTGCTCTGCAGTACCATATTTTTATATATTTTTAAATGGTCCACCATTTGGTCTGCAATTTTGGATGCCTTCATTTTGATAGGCCAGAATCAGTCCATTGACCATAATCACTTTGCCAATACTCACCCTCATAGGGTGTCACTTGTCAGCAGAATGCAAAACAAATGAAATGTTTGATGAATTTGCAGGCACCCATCCAATCAGCATGGTTAGATTTAAAAGGAATTATGGTTATCACTGTTTTGTACATAATAGAAAGATTGATGACTGTAGCAGCTTAACCTGAAACAATGAACACATTGAGTAATAATAAATCTGTCCACCTATCTTGTCTTATTTATTTATTGATAGAGATAAAATGGTTGTAGTTTGAGGGTTTGTGAACACGTTTGATTTTTAGAAATGTAGAAAACCAAACGAGGTTGGGTCCTTAGTACAAAATAGTAGAGTATAAGGTTTTGTATTAATAGCTGAGAGACTTTAGTTTATCACCTTTTTTTCTTATTTTTGTAGTTAGAAATCTATGGGCTTTTTTAGCTGTATGATGTTTTATAGATATATACTAATAGAGGCTTTATGTTATTGGTTGGATCAGGGCAAAGTGTAGTGAAATGAGAACTTTTTTTGTCCTATATGAAATACATATTAAATGTTTAATTGGGCTATACAGAAGGATTTCCTAAGTACTGTTACTATGTAGTGTTCAAAGGCTAGAGAATAGTCTACAAAGGTACACAGATGTCTGACTCTGTATGACTGGAGTCAAACTTTTGTCTATACTGTAGGATGGTGCTGAGATTGATGCATTGAATGAATGATGTATTTGTTGACAGGGTAAAGCACTGATCCACTTGTACCATTTTGAGGTTCAGTCCAGGGTTTACAACCAGATAGAAACATATATAAGTTCATAGGTTCATAGGTAGGTACTAGGCTATCATTCCAAGGGCCTAAGTCAGGGTTGCCAGATTTCCAGCACCGCAGGTAGGGACAAAAAAGAAGAAGAAGCGGCAAGTGAAGACCAAAAAAAAAAAAAAAAAAAGGTCTTTGGCATGGGATCTCTGTAGTTGTCATTATATATTATTTTAAAAACTGACTGTGAAATGGCATTTTCAGACAGAATTGCAAGATACAGCTCGCTCATGAGGTGTGATGCTCGTAAAGGGTTTTGTTTAATTTACTTGTGAAAAGTAATCCTACTTTTGTTTTAGTAAACTTTTAACTTAAGCAAATGTCTGTAACTTCATCATTTCTTATCATTTTCTCACCAAATTTGCTACTTGCTATTTCTCAATCATTTACCCATGAATAGTCACACTATATTTTTGCAGTTTTGTCCAAATGTAACTTCACAAACTGTCTACAAAAATACAGCTGCACAGTTCATGAATTGTGGACAATTGATGATGCTGGAAGTTCTTTATTGAAAAAAAGATTGGACTTTTATAATTTTTGTTGTAGCAAACTTTTAGATTGAAAAAAAGCCCATGGCTTCAGAATTTCTTAGCATTTTCCAACAAAATTTGAAACAAACTTTTTATGAATCCTTTCTGCTTTAGAATATTTAACTGTGATTGTATAATTCTACCCAAAATGTCATTTTGCAAACTAACTGTGAAACAGCACATTTTGGAAAAATTGCTCTATGATTGTTGTACAGTTTATGATGTGAAGTTTCATAGATAATATTCTGAAAATCTGATATGAAGTTATTAAGAAATCATGAAATTATTGATTCTTGTTTATTATAATAGTAGAAAAAACACCTTTAAACATTTAGGGGTGTTGGAATAATGAAGTTTGTGGTGGGTAATAGGTAACTCCGTTCTGTTTGATAATTTCTTCACTGTTAACCAAAGGGATCATCTTTGTGATTGTAGTAGCACAACAGACAGTGCCACTGTGATAAAACTGGATGGAGGAGATATGTGCTCTATTGTTTTGCTGTTAACAATGAAGTCTGACCCATAGAAATACCTTAGTGTTCACAATGTGACCATCAGCAGTAACAGCATGGCAGAATAGGACTGAACATTATTCTCTAGCGTCATGAGAAAAATTACTTTGAAGTTATATCCTTCATTAATATAAGATATTTAAAATGTACTTCACAGTAGAACTGTTGCATTACTTGCTGCTAAGGATATATTTAAAGCACTTATGTTGCCTCTAAAATGATAATTTTCTCTTGATAATTACTTTTATGTAGGCTGTGTGCAGTTTATCCTGCATCTTTCATTCAGATGATTTGCTTTTTATCCCATTTTCTATACAGAACTATAAAAGATAAAAGTGAAACGTTCTGTTTCTATAGTACCATTCAATGTAAGTAATGAGACTTCAAGCCAAGTGTATGCGAATATTCATTAAATAATGTTAGTTATGTAATACAGTATGAAACAACACGCATTATCTAAAATAGCAACATATCTCATGCTCAATGTTTGACACAAAAGAAATTCATTTTTCCATTAAATGAAACTCAGAAGTGTGAATATTTCTCCATTAGGATGAAATCTGTCAAATTGCTACATTCATTCATTGATACGTAAATGCATTATTTCAGCAAGTGTTATTTTGAGTGTTCTATTAAATAATATGTTTCATTGAATTACCTGAGCTCAGTTTACAAAACGTGGCAAAAATAATATCCACAAACTCAGAACATTAGTACTTGAATTTATGAATTAATGAATTTATGAATTAATGTGAACAATTCCAAAAAAAAAATAAAACGTTGACAGTAAAAAGTATAAAAAGCTATTTTTTGGAGGGAGTAAGCTCCTTGCAATACAATACCCCTTACTTTATTATTCTCACTCAGCAATCAGCAGTCACTGTACTTTGTAAAGCTTGCCTTGTTGTTTCTCAGGAAGTCGTTATGATTGGACCACTGAGAAGGCAGATAAATATGAGGTATAACATCATTCTCATCTGTGTCTAAAGGAAAAGCAATGTAAGCACCAAAAGGCTCAAACTATTATAATCAAGCAGCTGATGTACAAGCTTATGTGAGCTGCATAACTGACGGAAAGCCATTTTAAAACGCTACATTTTATATGGTTATCTTTTTGTTAGACATTTGTCCAAAATAATGAATGATTATTAAAAAAAAAAAAAACGTGCAGCACATTTTTCTGAAGAAAGTAACTCCTTTGAATTTTATTTTAGGTAACAGTAGCTCCAGATGAAGCACATTTTTCTACATGAGGGAGGGTCCGCAACTGAAGACAAAAAAAAAAAAAAAAAGGTCTTTAATGCGGAACAGAGTTCCACATTAAAGAAGTGAGCTCACTCAGTAGCTCTGCACTAAACATGGAGCTTCTCGTGTTTAATGCATTGCAGTTCCACATTCAACACAAGTAGCTCCGTGTTTAGCGATTTTTGATTGGCTCAGATACGGCATATGGGCCAATCAAAAATCGCTAAACACGGAGCTTCTCGTGTTTAATGCGGAACACAAGAAGTTCCGTGTTTAGCAATTTTTGATTGGCCCGTATGCCAGGTATACGGGACAAACAAAAAAAAAAAAACAAACAAACAAAGCGGAGGCTGGCCGGGATTTAAACCGGCAGGGCGGGACTCGGGATCAGGCTGCTGATCTCGGGACAGTCCCGCCCAAATAGGGACGTCTGGCAACCCTGGCCTAAGTAAGCCTAGCCAACAAGGTTCCCTGGCCTACGCAACCAAAGAAAGTTAATTTCCTCTGCCCCTGTTGAGCAGAGCCACAAAAGGTGCTTCATCAAAGTATTAGTTTAAGGGTGTGCACACTTATTCAACCTGCTTATTGTACATTTTTTATTTTTTATATTTCCCCCCTAACACATTTATTTTTCAATTGAATTGTACAATTTATAGGTCACATTAAAGGTGGCAAAAGTTTTGAAATTATTTATTGTGGTCTCTTTTTTATATCACAAAAACCTGGCATTTTAACAAGGGTGTGTAAACTTTTTATATCCACTGCATGTGCATGTGAGTGTGTGTGTGTGTGTGTGTGTGTGTGTGTGTGTGTGTGTGTGTGTGTGTGTGTGTGTGTGTGTGTGTGTGTGTGTATACATATATATATATATATATACGCATATATATATATATACACACATACATATATACATATATATATACATATATACATATATATATATATATATATATATATATATATATATATATTTTTTTTTTTTTTTTTTTCATGTCAACTCATACACATGCTTTCATAATATGACAATGGACTATGGTTGCTTAATGAACTGCATGTCTACTTTAAGCCATTTTGAAATATTTCTCATTATTCTGTATTGTAGTTATCACTATGGATGATGTATAGCTGTATCACAAATATGTCATTTACACTGGGCTACGCATGCTATATAAACTGAATGTGCACTACTCAGTGCATTGCATGACCATAATGGACTCACATGATCCCAAAATATATGCCCATGTGCTATACTCTGCATCTGTGCTTCAGGCCATCTTCTGATGGTAGTTTAGTATATCTACAGTCACTGATGGTAGTTTAGAAAAGTTCAACCCAACCCATAAATCATGAATTTTTGGTTGTTGCTGTGATGTGAGAAGAAGAATGTGTTCACCTCACACTATATTCTGTTAATACAGCCCTTCCCCACATGAGAAGCTGATATTTGTGGTTCCCCATATTTCAACTGTAATTATTTCTCAGAATATGTTGCATGTCTGTGACAGGCTCATAAATAATGCACTTAAAATTGTATACACAGCTTTTTTCATTTTCTGTACATTGAAATATCAGCACAAAATCAATAGTATCTTAAACTTTATTACATGAACTAAAAGGCTGGCTAAATTTATAAAACAGTGACATGTTCTAGTCATGTCTCAGGCATAGTATGTGGTAAGAGAAGCTTGAATTAATCATCTTGCATATAATTACTCTAAGCTTGCAGCCATCATACTTGGATATGTGTTAAGCAGTTTTGATCTTGGCCCCTGGATTAAACAATAGGTGCTAGCAGAGGTGAAAATGACCATATTCAGCTTGATGAGGCACTAACTACACTGTCTTCTGCATTGATCCCTAATTTTGAATGAGAGGCATAAATGATGGGCTGTTTAGAATGTATCCATGTGTTCAATGCATGTCTTTATTTGAGTTTGCCAAAGAGGTAATGCACTCTCATTACAAAGTAATGAGTTTAGGCATAGCCTGGGTGCTTCCTGTGGAGAATCATTTGTCAGATTTTTTTTCTGTTTCATTTCTTGGATCATGAGGGGGGTGGTTGATATTCTTTAGGAGTTGATGAATTTGTATCATTTTCTACAGCATTCAGCTCAGAGAACACATGTGGTTGAGAGGTTAGTGCAGTCTTTTTTCTTGATTATTAATATAATTTCTTTAGAAATTTACTTTTTTGTTGGTGGCGACATGGATTATGAACTGCATTTGGCAGTTTTCGTGAAAGGAGGACTTCTGACTTTAGGTTATGTTGTGGTCATTTTTTATAGATAATGGGGATTTTTTTTGTCTTGGTAGTAGGTTGGTTATGTGAAGGTCGTTTGAAGAAAATATCAGCTTTGTAGACAAAGGCAGATGATTATATGACACGTGGACATTACAGGTAAGTGATTTTTTTAATGCTTGTAAAATTTCTATTTAAATTGTGATGAATTCTTTATGCAATTTATATGTTGTGTGCAACTGCTGGAGGAGCAGATAAGTAAGAGTTATGAACTGATTGTACTTTCTTTTGTATCATTTTGTGATTTATATAGTTTAAAATGTTGTATACCAGGATTTATTTATTACATACTGCCCATTTCACTGCATAGTATATGTAACAATTTATTATCAGTATGTGGGCGATTTTTCTCACATTTGTTTCTTTGCTTCTGGTTGTTTAACTCTGTTACACCAGGCTATTGCTTTTTTTAATTGTTATTTGATAGCCAACCCTTATATATAAAATTTTTAACAGATTGCAGGGACATTTTTATAGTTGTGTATGTATATAAAATTCTTTGCAACTGTGCATGTGTGTGTGTGTGTGTGTGTGTGTGTGTGTGTGTGTGTGTGTGTACGTGTGGTTGTGCACGTGTGTGTGTGTGTGTGTGTGTGTGTGTGTGTGTGTGTGTGTGTGTGTACGTGTGGTTGTGCACGTGTGTGTGTGTGTGTGTGTGTGTGTGTGTGTGTCTTTATGTATGTGCAGTTTGGGAGTGGTCCTGTATTGTCTGAGGTAGGAATGTGACTGCCTAGCTGTAGCTAGCTTCCTGATAGTGCTTTTATTATCTGCAGTTAGACATTTAGTGGCACAATCAAAATTTAATGACATGGCCTTTCACCTTCAACAGGTCTAGAACGGTTTTTCACATAAAATTTTTACCACCACAGCAATAGATGATACAATGCCCTTTCTAGGCTTTTGTGGAAAGGAGTCCGTGTGCATTCTTGGCATGGTTCTCAGCATCTACTCTCTGCTCTACAAGACCTGCACAAAAGATGGTGCTAGTCACTGGCCTTTTTTGCAGAGGTAGACTCCTCTATCCATGACTTTTTAGTTCCTGTCTCTGAGATAGTTGGCTAACCAGTGGGTGATATACATAAACAGCAGACATGTTTCTAATATATATGTGTATATATATATATATATATATATATATATATATAGATATATATATATATATATATGTGTGTGTGTGTGTGTGTATACATACATATATCTGTGTGTGTGTGTGTGTGTGTGTGTGTGTGTGTATATATATATATATATATATATATATATATATATATATATATATATATATATATATATATAGTACATATTTATATTGTTATATATGTAAATATATATATATATATATATATATATATAAATATATATATAAATTTATACATATGTGTGTGTTTGTGTATGTGTATATATATATATATATATATATACACACACACACACACACATATTGTTTTTTCATTTTACAATGATTTAACAGAATAGATCAACTGGATACATGTCCATTTTCTGCGTAGGCCCCGGGACAAAACCTGCAAATAGACTATTTTACACAGGTTACACAAGAAGTTAGATAACATTAGAAAATATAAAACAAAGCGATTATGTACAATGGTTTAGTAGTGTTTTCCAGGAGGGACTCAGGTCTCATGGACAGACACAAATAAAAGCAAGAGACATAATTTCTTAGGGCTAAGGTGCTGGGGCTTGAGTAGTGCTCCCAGTCAATGTTTGGGTAGTTGAAGTCGCCCAATCTAATGGTGTTCTCCAATGTTTTCAGGAAAGCAGAATGGGATTCCTGACTTTGAGAGGGTGGTCTGTAGGATGCTATAAACTGAAAAGCAGTCTTGCCCACTGTTAGTTGCACATGGATGGTCTCCGATACTTTGTGCAATGCCACTAACCTGGAGGTGTGGATATCCTTGATAAATATGGATACTCCCCCTCTTTTTGTGGTTCGGTCCGGGTTTTGGGGCCGAAAAGCATGATATGAGGTATAGCCTGGTAGTGCTGGGGTGCTCTCTGGAGCCTTGAACCAGGTTTCTGTCACTTTGCAGATATCGATGTTTTCATACTGAGGAGAGCTTCGAGTGCGTGCATCTTGAGGTTAAGACTTCTGGCATTTAGCAGCATTACCCTTAGTTTATTGTTCCTTGTGCTGTCTATGGTGGTGGGTTTGACTTTTGAGCCTTGCCTAAAAAAGGCACTATGGGGGTGGCAAGAGCCTTTGCCAATATCCGAAAGCCCAGTGGTGACAGGTGCATGCCGTCCCTAGCGAAGCAACATGGCTTGTCGAGCATGTCATCCCAGGCTGACAGACACTGCATCCCCTTTGAATGACACCAAAACTTTAGCCAATTGTTAAAATCGATCATTTTGTCTTTGTACTGTGGCATCATTCTAGGTGAGGGTAAGATGCTGCTCAAGGTCAGGGACCATGGCTACTTTTATGTGGGCTGTGTGCAGTTTATCCTGCATCTTTCATTCAGATGATTTGCTTTTTATCCCATTTTTCTATACAGAACTATAAAAGAAGTAAAAAGTGAAACGTTCTGTTTCTATAGTACCATTCAATGTAAGTAATGAGACTTCCAAGCCAAGCGTGTATGCGGTAATATTCATTAAATAATGTTAGTTATGTAATGCAGTATGAAACAACACGCATTATCTAAAAATAGCAACATATCTCATGCTCAATGTTTGACACAAAAGAAATTCATTTTTCCATTAAATGAAACTCAGAAGTGTGAATATTTCTCCATTAGGATGAAATCTGTCAAATTGCTACATTCATTCATTGATACGTAAATGCATTATTTCAGCAAGTGTTATTTTGAGTGTTCTATTAAATAATATGTTTCATTGAATTACCTGAGCTCAGTTTACAAAACGTGGCAAAAATAAAGCATCCACAAACTCAGAACATTAGTACTTGAATTTATGAATTAATGAATTTATGAATTAATGTGAACAATTCCAAAAAAAATAAAAACGCTGACAGTAAAAAGTATAAAAGCTATTTTTTGGAGGGAGTAAGCTCCTTGCAATACAATACCCCTTACTTTATTATTCTCACTCAGCAATCAGCAGTCACTGTACTTTGTAAAGCTTGCCTTGTTGTTTCTCAGGAAGTCGTTATGATTGGACCACTGAGAAGGCAGATAAATATGAGGTATAACATCATTCTCATCTGTGTCTAAAGGAAAAGCAATGTAAGCACCAAAAGGCTCAAACTATTATAATCAAGCAGCTGATGTACAAGCTTATGTGGGCTGCATAACTGACGGAAAGCCATTTTAAAACGCTACATTTTATATGGTTATCTTTTTGTTAGACATTTGTCCAAAATAATGAATGATTATTAAAAAAAAAAAAAAAAAACGTGCAGCACATTTTTCTGAAGAAAGTAACTCCTTCGAATTTTATTTTAGGTAACAGTAGCTCCAGATGAAAGTACATTTTCTACATGAGGAGGGTCCGCAACTGAAGACAAAAAAAAAAAAAAAAGGTCTTTAATGCGGAACAGAGTTCCACATTAAAGAAGTGAGCTCACTCAGTAGTTTCAGAGACTAAACATGGAGCTTCGTGTTTAATGCATTGCAGTTCCACATTCAACACAAGTAGCTCCGTGTTTAGCGATTTTGATTGGCTCGCGATAATGCGGCATATGGGCCAATCAAAAATCGCTAAACACGGAGCCTTCGTGTTTAATGCGGAACACAAGAAGTTCCGTGTTTAGTACTTTGATTGGCCCGTATGCCAGGTATACGGGACAAACAAAAAAAAAAAAAAAACCAAACAAACAAACAAAGCGGAGGCTGGCCGAGTTTAAACCGCAGGGCGGGACTCGGGATCAGGCTGCTGATCCTCGGGACAGTCCCGCCCAAATAGGGACGCCTGGCAACCCTGGCCTATGCAAGCCTAGCCAACAAGGTTCCCTGGCCTACGCAACCAAAGAAAGTTAATTTCCTCTGCCCTGTTGGTGCAGAGCCACAAAAGGTGCTTCATCAAAGTATTAGTTTAAGGGTGTGCACACTTATTCAACTCCGTTTATTGTACATTTTTTATTTTTATATTTCCCTAACACATTTATTTTTCAATTGAATTGTGTACAATTTATAGGTCAGCATTAAAAGGTGGCAAAGTTTTGAAATTATTTATTGTGGTCTCTTTTTTATATCACAAAAACCTGGCATTTTTAACAAGGGTGTAAACTTTTTATATCCACTGCATGTGCATGGGTGTGTGTGTGTGTGTGTGTGTGTGTGTGTGTGTGTGTGTGTGTGTGTGTGTGTGTGTGTGTGTGTGTGTGTGTGTATATATATATATATATATACGATATATATATATATACACACATACACACATCTATATATATATACATATATACATAATATATATATATATATATACATATATATATATATATATATTTTTTTTTTTTTTTTTTTCCATGTGTCAACTCATACACATGCTTTCATAATATGACAATGGACTATGGTTGCTTAATGAACTGTACATGTCTACTTTAAGCCATTTTGAAATATTTCATTCATTATTCTGTATTGTAGTTATCACTTATGGATGATGTATAATACTGCTGTATCACAAATATGTCATTTACACTGGGCTACGCATGCTATATACACGCCAACTGAATGTACCACCAGTTGCATTGCATGACCATAATGGACTCACATGATCCCAAAATATATGCCCTTGTGCTATACTCTGCATCTGTGCTTCAGGCCATCTTCTGATGGTAGTTTAGTGGCATCTACAGTCGTTGTCACTGATGGTAGTTTAGAAAAGTTCAACCCAACCCATAAATCATAAAATTTTGGTTGTTGCTGTGATGTGAGAAGAAGAATGTGTTCACCTTGGTCTATATTCTGTTAATACAGCCCTTCCCCACATGAGAAGCTGATATTTGTGGTTCCCCATATTTCAACTGTAATTATTTCTCAGAATATGGTGCATGTCTGTGACAGGCTCATAAATAATGCACTTAAAATTGCAAGCACATAGCTTTTCATTTTCTGTACATTGAAATATCAGTGTACAAAATCAATAGTATCTTAAACTTTATTACATGAACTAAAAGGCTGGCTAAATTTATAAAACAGTGACATGTTCTAGTCATGTCTCAGGCACGGTATGTGGTAAGAGAAGCTTGAATTAATCATCTTGCATATAATTACTCTATGCTCGCAGCCATCATCCTTGGATATGTGTTAAGCAGTTTTTGATCTTGGCCCCTGATTAAGTCAATAGGTGCTAGCAGAGGTGAAAATGACCATATTCAGCTTGATGAGGCACTAACTACACTGTCTTCTGCATTGATCCCTAATTTTGAATGAGAGGCATAAATGATGGGCTGTTTAGAATGTATCCATGTGTTCAATGCATGTCTTTATTTGAGTTTGCCAAAGAGGTAATGCACTCTCATTACAAAGTAATGAGTTTAGGCATAGCCTGGGTGCTTCCTGTGGAGAATCATTTGTCAGATTTTTTTTCTGTTTCATTTCTTGGATCATGAGGGGGGTGGTTGATATTCTTTAGAGTTGATGAATTTGTATCATTTTCTACAGCATTCAGCTCAGAGAACACATGTTTTGAGAGGTTAGTGCAGTCTTTTTCTGATTATTAATATAATTTCTTTAGAAATTTACTTTTTGTTGGTGGCGACATGGATTATGGTGCCAAACTGCATTTGGCAGTTTTTCGTGAAAGTAGGACTTCTGACTTTAGGTTATGTTGTGGTCATTTTTTATAGATAATGGGGATTTTTTTTTGTCTTGGTAGTAGGTTGGTTATGTGAAGGTCGTTTGAAGAAAATATCAGCTTTGTAGACAAAGGCAGATGATTATATGACACGTGGACATTACAGGTAAGTGATTTTTTTAATGCTTGTAAAATTTCTATTTAAATTGTGATGAATTCTTTATGCAATTTATATGTTGTGTGCAACTGCTGGAGGAGCAGATAAGTAAGAGTTATGAACTGATTGTACTTTCTTTTGTATCATTTTGTGATTTAAATAGTTTAAAATGTTGTATACCAGGATTTATTTATTACATACTGCCCATTTCACTGCATAGTATATGTAACAATTTATTATCAGTATGTGGGCGATTTTTCTCACATTTGTTTCTTTGCTTCTGGTGGTTTAACTCTGTTACACCAGGCTATTGCTTTTTTAATTGTTATTTGATAGCCAACCCTTATATATAAAATTTTTAACAGATTGCAGGGACATTTTTATAGTTGTGTATGTATATAAAATTCTTTGCAACTGTGCATGTGCGTGTGTGTGTGTGTGTGTGTGTGTGTGTGTGTGTGTGTGTGTACGTGTGGTTGTGCACGTGTGTGTGTGTGTGTGTGTGTGTGTGTGTGTGTGTGTGTGTGTGTACGTGTGGTTGTGCACGTGTGTGTGTGTGTGTGTGTGTGTGTGTGTGTGTCTTTATGTATGTGCAGTTTGGGAGTGGTCCTGTATTGTCTGAGGTAGGAATGTGACTGCCTAGCTGTAGCTAGCTTCCTGATAGTGCTTTTATTATCTGCAGTTAGACATTTAGTGGCACAATCAAAATTTAATGACATGGCCTTTCACCTTCAACAGGTCTAGAACGGTTTTTCACATAAAATTTTTACCACCACAGCAATAGATGATACAATGCCCTTTCTAGGCTTTTGTGGAAAGGAGTCCGTGTGCATTCTTGGCATGGTTCTCAGCATCTACTCTCTGCTCTACAAGACCTGCACAAAAGATGGTGCTAGTCACTGGCCTTTTTTGCAGAGGTAGACTCCTCTATCCATGACTTTTTAGTTCCTGTCTCTGAGATAGTTGGCTAACCAGTGGGTGATATACATAAACAGCAGACATGTTTCTAATATATATGTGTATATATATATATATATATATATATATATATATATAGATATATATATATATATATATGTGTGTGTGTGTGTATATATACATATATCTGTGTGTGTGTGTGTGTGTGTGTGTGTGTATATATATATATATATATATATATATATATATATATATATATATATATATATATATATATATTTATATTGTTATATATGTATATATATATATATATATATATATATATAAATATATATATAAATTTATACATATGTGTGTGTTTGTGTATGTGTATATATATATATATATATATATATATACACACACACACACACACACACACATATTGTTTTTTCATTTTACAATGATTTAACAGAATAGATCAACTGGATACATGTCCATTTTCTGCGTAGGCCCCGGGACAAAACCTGCAAATAGACTATTTTACACAGGTTACACAAGAAGTTAGATAACATTAGAAAATATAAAACAAAGCGATTATGTACAATGGTTTAGTAGTGTTTTCCAGGAGGGACTCAGGTCTCATGGACAGACACAAATAAAAGCAAGAGACATAATTTCTTAGGGCTAAGGTGCTGGGGCTTGAGTAGTGCTCCCAGTCAATGTTTGGGTAGTTGAAGTCGCCCAATCTAATGGTGTTTAGCTCCAATGTTTTCAGGAAAGCAGAATGGGATTCCTGACTTTGAGAGGGTGGTCTGTAGGATGCTATAAACTGAAAAGCAGTCTTGCCCACTGTTAGTTGCACATGGATGGTCTCCGATACTTTGTGCAATGCCACTAACCTGGAGGTGTGCATATCCTTGATAAATA